>NC_136008.1:3707247-3832871 GCF_048128805.1 Centroberyx gerrardi | reverse complement strand
GAGAGAGAGAGAGACAGAAGCAAAAGCACAATTTTTCTGTTTGTATTTTTAAGTTAATTTTACCTACTCCTATTTATATATTTGATTGCGATGTTGCAATGTTACACAGCTCTGGTTACACATTTCTTTATTCTAGTATATCTTTAATTGTACGTACATTTTTTGTTTTTATTTCACACTTGCTTTGGCAATGTAAACGTATGTTTCCCATGCCAATAAAGCCCCTTTGAACTGAATTGAGCTGAATTGAGAGAGAGACACAGAGAGAGAGAGAGAGAGAGAGAGAGAGAGAGAGAGAGAGAGAGAGAGAGAGAGAGAGAGAGAGAGAGAGAGAGAGAGAGAGAGATATACTAATTTAGCAAGTAAACAATGAGTCAAGCTAAATATGAACTTCCACAGTGTCGCTCCAAGAGGACACAACGATGGAGAAGGACAAGACTGAACCGAGATAAAGAAGAAAGAAGAAAGGGAGGAAGGAAAGAGGGAAGGAAACAAGGAAGTAAAGAGGGAGAGAAAGAAAGTTATGAGAGAAGGCAAGAGAAGGAACGAAGAACAGTATATGATTAACAAGATAGTAAGAGTGTGCTCTGCCTACGGCAAGCACACTAAAAAAGGATGAAAAGAAGGAAGGAGGGAGGGAAAGAAGAACGGAGAGAGGGAGAGGGAAAGAACTAAGGAAGGAAGGAAGGAATACAAGAAGGAAAGAAAGTAAGATAAGGAAAGGAAGGAAGACGAGAGGGACAGAAGGAAAGGACAAACGAGGAAAAGAAGGAAAGAGAGCAGGAAGGAAGGAACGCAGGAACAAATGAACAAAGGAAAGAAAGGAGGAAAGAAGGACGGAAGGGAGGAAGGAAAGAAGGAGAGAAGGAATCAAGGAAGGAATGGAGGAAAGGACGATGGAAAGAGAGAGGGAAAGATGGAAAGAACAACGGAGGGCAGAAAGGCAGCAAGAAGGGAAGAAAGAAGGAAGAGAAGAGGGAATGAAGTAGGAAGGAAGGAAGTAAGGAAGGAAGGAAGGAAGGAAGGAATCTGACACAGAGCTGAGCTATTGCATATTACATCTAATCTGCATATCAATAAACACTATCCGCATAAATAATGTGTAAAATTGCTTTCAGTTGTGTACATTTTGTATTAATTGAGTGCTTTAATTGAGTGGATTTATCCTGCTAATGAAGTCATTTTGATTCTGAATCTGACCGGCTGCAGTCACATTTTAGTAGCATGTGGCTGGTGTGTGTGTGTGTGTGTGTGTGTGTGTATGTGTGTGTGTGTCTTGTTATTAGTATGTGTCTGAACAGGCTAGCTTTTCGATTCCCTCAACAGATCTGCTGTTTCAGTTGATGCAGTCAATAAGAAAGCAAGATGGAATAAAATCTCCATTTACGTAATCCAATCTCTCCTGAAGCCACCGGGGCTCTGGGAGCCATCGCTTCTTTTGTTTGAGCTATTTTTAGACGGATCATTAAAGTAAATGCCATTAAGGGGATTTATGAGTTCTCCTAATTGTGTCAGGGGTCATTTACCGCATTCTCACAAGCTGACAACAGCTTTACTAATGACATTAAACACCATCAGTGAGATTGTGGTGGGTTTTTTGGGGTTTTTTTTTTTTGGAAACAACACTCCCAGCTGCTAACAAGCAAATTTCTTTCAATCAGCTCTTTTCATTTAGGGCTTAATATCCATTTTCTACCATCTGTTCAGAAAAAAGTTATTCTTCATCCCCTACCTTATAAACCTCTAAATCTCTGCAAAGCTAATCGGGGGGTTAGGGGAGGATTACATCTTCTTTGTCAGGACATGAATGCCTTGTAGGGGCAGCGGCTCATTTGGAGACAGATTAGATAAGTAAAAGACAAGGAAAACAAGACAAGACAAGACAGACACTTAATCCCCGGGCGGAAATTGGGGCCGATTTGTTCAAATTCAACATGAAGAAATATCCCTTTTCAATCTGCTCAGAACAATCTTGCTCTATCCTCGCATAAACCTCCGAAAATTGCATTTGTTAACCAGGAAATTGGCAAAGGATTCCATCTTGTTTATGAGAACATGAGTGCCTTGAAGGGGCAGATACAAACACAGACAGACTCATACACAAGATGGATACACAGATACAGCAGAAGATTACTAACACTAATACTAATGCTTGTGATACTTTATAAATCCGCAGGGGGAATTAGGGATGATTTGCTCAAATTCAACAAAGAGGTTGGGGGTCAAACAGAGTTGGAGAGGTCAGGTAATCTAAAATCTAAAATACTCCATCCAAAATCAAAAAACCTTTAGATACGGCTGGATTGGTTGCATGCTTGCCTATCATGCTGGTAAACATGAGACTCTGTGTAGTCCTGGCATACGTAACACCATGACCAGGGAGACAAATCTCAGTTGTCCCTCAAGATTTGCCTTAACTTTATGGCAAACAAGACTGATGCATTTCAAATTGAGCTTACAAACAGAGGCCAAATGCGCCCCACCCAGGTTCAGAGCCAAGCTGCTGTTAAAGCTGCACTCTGGTGGCCCCAAGTACAGTCAGATGGATTCAGGTTGAAGATAGGCGGCAAACCGGATATCACTTTAGCGGACGAGAGCAGGACGGTAACATCGGATGAGGCCGGCGAACGATACCGGCAGCGGTAACGGAGCACACATTGCCGTCCAAAGTTCAAATACTTCAACTTTTGTCGTCCTCCGCAACGTTATTTGCAACCGATTGTTACGTAGCTGCATCGCACAAGGAGAAAACATGGTGGACATCGATATCGAACGTACACAAGGGAAACACCAAGTGCAATTCTCCTTTCACTGTCCGTGTTGGAATGAATGATCAGGCTTTGGAGGGAATTTACATTAATGTTAAATTAGTAGTATAATATTAATACTAAGCTGCATTTTTAGCTACATGCATTACTAGATTACATAAAAAAGACGTGAAATAATAGCTTTTATTATATTTGATTTCATTGGTTGTAAACAATTCAGCATCACCATAGCAACCTATCGTTATGCGTGGTTTGGTTTGTCGTCTCTCTCTGCACCTGAATCCATCTGGATGCAGCGTTAATTACCCAGAAATCATGTAACGTGACGTCAGTAAACTGCGTGCTCCTCTTAGTGACTGGTGGAGGTGGAGGTGGAGGTGGAGGTGGAGAAGCGCTTCAACCATCGTCAGCGAGTCCCGCTATCTCGGGACGGCGCGCTCGCTCACTGCCGATTAGGACGCGGCTCTGTATTTTGTTCTTAAGTTTCAACGTGTCACCGTACCTGACACCTGAAATTAGGCCAAACGGGGTCAATCTACAGCGTCTCAATTAGCGGGGACGGGACGCTCTTCCTCTGCTGCGGTCCCACTTTGTGATTTAGGCTGACAAGACGGGTGCATCGTTACATAAAACTCTTGGCTAGTGCAGCTTTAATTGGACGGGGTGAAGGCACATGCCGCAAGCTGCCAGGTTTTTGTCACTGTTTCAAAACAGCTCGGCAACCAACGTTTCATCACCCTGTCATCTTAATAATGCGATAATGTTATACTTCACTGATCCCCATTAGAAAAGCAAGGTCAGAATTCAGGATCAGCTTCATAACTGCACCGACGGAGCTGGTGGGGACTCGGTGTGTTGCTCAAGGACACTTCAGCGGGACAGATGCTTGCTGAAATGGAGGTTTGAACCCACAGTCTCTTGACCCAACGCCCCGCTGCCGTATACAGGATTGGATTATAGTGCCACAGACATCTACTGGTTTTCATGTCTTTGCTGTGAGGAGTGCTCAAGGCAAAAACCGTGAAATACTGAAACTCGTCTCATCCAGAACGTTCCTTCCTGGACTAAAGCGACGCCCGCTGTGAGAGCAGAGAGTGTGAGATTGGCTTTAGGAGCTTGGGTGCTACTGCAGCGTATTACTGCAGAGAGAGAGAGGGAGAGGGAGAGGGAGAGAGAGAGAGAGAGAGAGAGAGAGAGAGAGAGAGAGAGAGAGAGAGAGAGAGAGAGAGATCTGATAAAAACTCCACTGCAGTCTGTAGCTGACAGAGAGGGGGGAAAGACAAAGAGAGACATAGAAAAGGGGGAGGGACAGAGAGAGAGAGAGAGAGAGAGACGAGAGATGAAAAGATTTGAGAGGAGAACAAGGCCGACTTACCAAAATTGGCGTTTACATCATCCTTCTCTACTGATGTACAGTATAACAAAGACTCGCTCTGCCCTAAGAAGCATTTGGAGAGCCAGCTCAGATAGATACACCAGATATACTGTTTAATTAGGTCAGTGGATTCAACTACAGTGTGGAAATAGGATTAAGGTTAGAAAAGCTGGCTGTGATGGGAAAGTCACTGGTTTGAAAAGCCAGATCTGCTGGGAAAATCTGGATGGGGGGGGAAGTACACTGAGCAAGCCTCTCCGCTACCTTCCTAAAAAATGTCCCGTCAAAGTTCCCTTGATCAACATGCTAAAGCCACGACTGCTCCAGCAGACTGTGGTTGACACTGGTCAGGTCCTGGGTATGTGTGTGTGTGTGTGTGTGTGTGTGTGTGTGTGTGTGTGTGTGTGTGTGTGTGTGTGTACACTTTTTGGCACTTTTGTAATTGACTGACCCAATATCTAATTGCATTAATAGTGTTTATGTCCTTTGTACCTTGTATTTATGTGGACATAAATAAATATTCTAAATGTGTGTGTGTGTGTGTGTGTGTGTGTGTGTGTGTACAATTGTACAGCAGGGCATGATGGTGCTTTATCACTGCTAGTTATCCTTGGCAGTATCAGGCATTCCCTTTTGACAAGTTAATTTCAAAGAAATATCATCTAAGCGAGCAGCCATCAGAGCAAGGACAGATAATGGCTGTGCTTAATGAAAATATAATGGGTAATAGAGTGCATGAGACACTAATGTGAGGACAAGCCGTGGATTCTTGAACTGCCGTACAGCTCCTAGTTTCCCTGTCTGTTTTTGTGTCGATCCCATCAATAAATCCATTTTCTAGCTCTGGCTCAGCGTTGTGATGTACCAGGGCAAACACAGCAGAAACCTCCTCCAACTCCTCCTGAGGGATCCACAGGCGCTCCCGGGCATGCTGGGAGATGAAGTCCCTCCATCGCATCCCAGGTCTGCCCCAGGATGGCCGCGGGGGGCATCCAGCTGCCTGCACCACCTCGACTGGCTGCTCTTAATGCTTCTGGCTCCTGGCTGTCCCAGCACCCAGACTGACGTCTAAGGGTGACAGAGCCTTTGCAGTAAAGGCCTCAAACTGTGGAACAGCGTTCCTGCTGAATCTGTTGACGTTTTGAAATCACGTCTTAAAACTCATCTCTACAGTCTTGCCTTTTTATCTTTATCTGTCCGATTATGGTTGCCCCTCTTATAATTTTATTACCTTTTTTATGTTTTCGGTGCTGTTTGTCTGTTTGTCTGTTAGCAGGATTACGGAAAAACTACTGGCCCGATTTTCATGAAACTTGGTGGAAGGGTGTAGCATGGGCCAAGGAAGAACCCATTAAATTTTGGAGCGGATCCGGATCCGACTCACGAACAAGCAATAATAGCACGAACCTTGGCGGAGGTCTGCGCTCTCCGAGTGCCCTTCTAGTTTATTTATGTATTCTTATTTATTTATTTTACTGTTTTATTGTGTCTTCTTTTTATTGTTTTATATTGTACCGTGTCTATTGCTTTCATTGTTTTAATTTTTTATGTAAAGCACTTTTTATTTAAAGCACACACACACACACACACAGAGACTGAGGCAAGCCACCCTGCGGAGAATCCTCAGCAACGTATCGGCAATCTCATTCTTTCAGTCAAAGCTTGTGAGGGTCGGAACAAAGTTCGACCTGTACATCGAGGGGAAAGGTCAGAGGTCAGAGGTCAGAGGTCAGGGTCTGCAGAACAGCATCCCTGGAGCTGGCAGGGATTTAGCATCTTGCTCAAGAACACTTCAGCAGGGCGGATACTCGTCAACATTGAGGCTCGAACCCGCTTCTTCCAGTTGAATGACGGTCTCTCGACTCGCTACGCCACCCTGTCGTCCCATGGGATACGACACTTGTGGTCATGGGGGATCGAACCTGGGACCTCCCGGCTACAGGACGGCCTCTCTAACCCCATGTGGGTACTTTGCACGATGAGAAGAGCTAAAAGCTTCCCCTGAACTTCCAACATATTATTTAAGCGGGACCAATGACAAGCTAGGTTACTGCTGACTTATCATGCAGAAGTCATGACGGTGCAGTATGACAGACAGCCAAGCCCAGACACTGCTCATAATTCACTTACCTGCACAGAGGAAAAGAGCTAACGGGGGGGGAAAATGGTGACGCTTTTAAAACTTTAATTCTTCCTCCCCGGAGTAAGGCACGAACTCTTTCTGAACCTTGATCCACATCATATTCACTTCTCCACTTCTGCATTTGTACCTCTCCCTCTCTCGCCTTCCTTCTTCTTCCCCCTAAATTACATCCTCGCCCTTTTTTGCCTGAACGGTAAACGTATTATTTTCTTCTTTCCATCTGCATAAGTTTCCGCCGACCGGATTTCGGTGTTCCACCAGGTTTAATAAACATAAAGAAAGCGATTCACTTAAAAACAATTCAGCAGCATTTTTTATATATTGCCAGAATCTGCTTTGTCGGCGTTCCTTTATGTGCTAGAAGTGTGATTTTCAAACTGTTCCTCCATATAATGGCAGTGAATGCAGAGAGAAAAAAACACAACTCTCCAGTCTCCTCTACCAGAGCAGCAGATAACAGAGAATCACTGATTTGGGGGTTTTATCATGGAGGAAGATACACAACCCAAGATACTACTAAAGTTCAACATCACTTTAATCTTATTCTACTGCTGAACTCATTGTAAGTCGTTCTGGATACATGCTTAAAAAGCGAAAGTAAAAAGGAAATAAATTGGGCCGGCAGGTTGAGCTGACAGGTAGAAGGAACTAGAACAGTCACATATGTAAATCCCCACCTCGGTTCCCCAGAGGAACTTCATGGTCTCCAGTTGTTCACTACACCGAAACCACATGGGACATTTCTGCCCGTGTATCTGCAGCCCCTGATGCTAAAAATACATGCACTAATGGTTCTGAATGTAGTTTTGGATAAGAGCATACACCAAATATTAAAGTTAAAGGCTGAATAAAAGGTTAAGCAGACATGTACCGTGGACTAATTTGAGTGGTTATGGTAGATTATGGTTATTTTTTCCCTCTTCTTATCTTTTTAATAGGTTATACTACTATTATTTCATGTAGATTCATTAAAATGTGACGTGTATTTTAACCGTGACATCAACCTGCCCCAGGACAACAGATGGAAATTAGCCTGGTGGCTAAATTTGGCAAATTTCCATTTGGTTTTAAATGTTCGTTAATATGCCCTCTCCCTAAATAAATCATAAATCATAAGAATGACCCAACACCATACACTGTATTTCAATCATTACACCAACTTTGGGATTTTAGGGATGTGATTTTTCAGTTTTACCGGATTTTGTGTTTTTGGACACAAATCTGGATCATTTCTAATTGGAGATTTTGTTGATTTTGCTTTTTTGTATTCTTCACATCCCTGCAGATTACTGGTAATCATACAAACAGCAGCAGTGGCCTGAGAAAACTTAACGCAGCTTAGCAGGGTTTAAAAAAGGCCATGTATCTGAAAAGGGAAGTCAAACTGCAGTGTCACTTCACAGAAACGCTTTCACCATTGCCTGCATTTCAGCACAGCACAGAAAACTCTGCAGCCTGGTTGTAGTAAGTCCTCATCTACTCATGAAAATGCCAATACAAGGACAGCCGTCCCACATGAGCGGTGTCACCAGGGAGGGAGGCAAGAAATAACACAATGAAGCCTTTTAAAACCTTCTTCACGTCTCGGTCGGTCTCCCTTTGCCTCCGGGGTGAGAGTTTACAGCTGTGTGGGCCCTGATCGAGATGTGCAGGTGGCTGCTAACACCCCCCACCCCCCCTCTCCCTCCCTGGTGTCTGACCTGTCTGGCCACCCTGCGGGCCTCCCAGTACGGCTTGGACTCCTCCACCGCCTTGCCGATCTTCTTCACCAGTTCGTCCAGCTTCACCGTTGCCTCCACCAGCACCGAGCGGAACTTCTGCCTCGCATCCTGAGGAGAGAGAGAGAGAGAGAGAGAGAGAGAGAGAGAGAGAGAGAGAGAGAGAGAGAGAGAGAGAGAGAGAGAGAGAGAGAGAGAGAGAGAGAGAGAGAGAGATACTAATTTAGCAAGTAAACAATGAGTCAAGCTAAATATGAACTTCCACAGCGTCGCTCCAAGAGGACACAACGATGGAGAAGGACAAGACTGAACCGAGATAAAGAAGAAAGAAGAAAGGAAGTAAGGAAAGAGGGAAGGAAACAAGGAAGTAAAGAGGGAGAGAAAGAAAGTTAGGAGAGAAGGCAAGAGAAGGAACGAAGAACAGTATATAATTAAAAAAGGATGAAAAGAAGGAAGGAGGGAGGGAAAGAAGAATGGAGAGAGGGAGAGGGAAAGAACTAAGGAAGGAAGGAATATAAGAAGGAAAGAAAGTAAGAAAGGAAAGGAAGGAAGACGAGAGGGAGAGAAGGAAAGGACAAACGAGGAAAAGAAGGAAAGAGAGCAGGAAGCAAGGAACGCAGGAACAAATGAACAAAGGAAATAAAGGAGGAAAGAAGGACGGAAGGGAGGAAGGAAAGAAGGAGAGAAGGAATCAAGGAAGGAATGGAGAAAAGGACGATGGAAGGAGAGAGGGAAAGAAGGAAAGAACAACGGAGGGCAGAAAGGCAGCAAGAAGGGAAGAAAGAAGGAGGAGAAGAGGGAATGAAGTAGGTGAGTAAGGAAGGAAGGAAGGAAGGAAGGAAAAGCTTCAGAAACTCAACCCAATGCCATCTATGGAGCGTTCTGCAACAAAATGAGAAATCCACCTACATAGATAAATGCTAAAGAAGCGTTTTTTTTTTTAAAGGGGCGTTTGGCAAAATCAGAGCTCACTGGCTATCATGGTTAAGAACTGAAACATGTGACACCACCTCTTACAAAATGCTTGATAGAAAAAAAATAAATAAAATGGATTGTGCTACTTTTAAAAGGATAGCAGATATCGAGTTGTTAGTTGACAAAATGATGTTGCTGAAAAAGAGAATCTTTCCTGGGTAAACACAGCAAAAAAAAAACAAAGCATAAAACCAAATCAGAGTTTCAAATCTAAGAACGTAAGCCATAAACATTTCATGAAGTTTAACTGGGTCAAACACATTGTTGAAACCCACAATCAACACTAAAGAGAGCTTCCAAACGAGGCTCAAGACACCTGATATCTAAGAATTTCACTTTGCACTTGTTAGCCACTACAAAAAAAAAGTCACCAAGCTGCTTCCTGGTTTGTGGATGTGCATCGCAGCAGCCTCCAGTTGATTGGTGCTTGTTTGACTTCTACCGTACTGCCTGGTGTACGAGCGCACACCGCATTTCCCTTGTGCTCTTGTAAAGAGCACATTCTCTTAAGTGCTGCACATTGCAAAAAGCAAATGATCTTATTTTAGTCCTCTGCCAAAAAGCCAGTCATTGAAAAATGCTATTAGTGTTTCATCAAGGCAACAGCAGGCAGTTAGCCTATGTAGAGAAACAAGAAAACAGAAAATTGAGTGAAAAGGGCTCTGGGGAAACTCAGCGCTCCACTTCACCACAGTCTACATCTACAGAGCTTTGTGTTCCCCTTTAACTTTCTCTTCTACTCGCAGTGGAAATGCTTATTTATTTGCCCTTGCACTTTTCTATCAGTCGTTATCATTCTGGGACACAGGAACATTCGTTACATCTGTGGTCTGGGCATCGTGGCTCCGACCTTTGACCTCCTGACTACTGGCTGCTGATCTAGGTACTGAAACTTATTCTACCATCGCCCTCACTGTAAGTCGCTGTGGGTGAGAAGAACCTGAGCGCCTAAAATGTAAGAGATCCAAGATAAAAACACAAAGGAAGTAAATAATGTGTTAGCAACATTAGCTCCCAACCGTTGAACGTAATCTAATCTGGAAAAATATTCACACCAGAGAGCCAGATAAAGGTGACGCAGCTTTCTGAGAATAAACATATGGCAGAACGTAAACAGCCAATCTGAAGATAGCAGTCTGTGCAGAGTTAATGTCTGATATGATCGTGTTAACTCGTAGGGACCAGGAAGTATGTTCAATCTTAGAGAGCTTTTGTACTTCAGTGACACTTCAGGTAATCCATCCGTGTTCTGTGACTACGCATCAAATGTCTCTCCTCACTTTCCCAACCAACCGAGGTAATGAAGGAGAATGGAGCGCACCACTCTCTATTTTATTTAAGTGATTTTATCAACAATAAACGAAAGTCCGTTCTTTACCGTTGTTTATGGAGTCCAAAGTACCCATAACCACAGTAAAAAAAACACATGAGGGAATGAACGGTTTCAAACAGCTGTGCAGTGAACTGAAACTGAAACGTTTTATTCAAGAAGAAAGAAAGATCATTAACTAGCTCTCTGGTTACCACAGGCATTTTTGATAAACTACAACTAGTCATGATTTACTGGAATACCAGAGAACACAGACTGGAACACAGAGAGAACCTGACTGAAAAGGTTGAACAGGTTGAAACTACCTGTTGCATAATGCATGATGCCTCGTATGACCGCTCTCAAATCTGCACCAAATCATGGTCCTAATCATGGACCTAAAGCTTGTATTTTGAAAAAACCACTTTTCAATGGAATAAAGAATCATTCTCAGCCTTATTCATTCATTTTTTTTATCTTTGTAATGGCTTTCATTGGCGTGAGGGTCATGGAATTTGCTGAACTTAATAAATAAAAGAAGAAGATTAAGAAGAACAAGAAAAACGCAGAAACTTCATTGATCCCTGGAGGGAAATTCTCTTTTCACCCCCCCCCCCCCCCCCCCCCTCTCCTAGGAGCTGCGAGGGCGGGGCAGCTGCACAACCTGATAGTGACTCACTGACTTGCACAAGGACACTTCAGCAAGCGGATGTTTGGCAACACTGGGTTGATCCCAGGTTCTCTGGTTGAACAACAATCTGTTCAACCTGTCCACCCGTCCCCAAAGGAAACCTTCAGCTCAAGCAAAAACAGCCTGGAGGTTTTCCTGTGATAGCAGCTACACAGTCTGAAACAATCTGTCCTCACTGGAAATCTGGAGGGCCAAAGAAGAGAGATACTTCCTGTGTCATCGCTCATCCTGCAAAAAACTGGGACGTCAGGGAATCTGTCCTGCTTATCATGCAAGGGCGCAAGGTCACACCAAGGATGGTTGGAGCGGTTTATTCAGATTCTGCAGCGTTTACTCCTTTGTTTCGTTGGTCGTGCTCGTCGGTGAGAACAATGCCATTCGAACTCGGTGCACAGCGGCACCAAGATGCCTGAAAATGCGAGTCTCAGCCCACTTCCAAGAGAGAACCTAGTTTCTGAACCAACTACAAGAAATAAACCCAAAACACAAAGTTTTATGGGGACAAGGAGGCTAATTTGGAGTCGAGATGAGGTGAAATGCCTCCGTGATACATGGGCCGAGTAGCATTCGTTTTGAGAACTTGTTTTGATCCCCTCCCCACCGCTAAAATCTCTAACCTGGTGGGATGACCGGTTACCAAAACTCTAAACAAGCTACTCGTCCATGTGATTTTTGTTTATAAGCCCTGGTTCTCTTGTAATTGGGCAGCGTGAACCTCAGCCAACCAAATACATACAAAGTAAAATTTTCCACTATGGTTTGCACCAAAGCAAACAAAATGTAGGTGTGTAAAAATATACCAGGGATATTCCTTACCAGTCAGATAAGGTAGGTATAAGGAAGTAAAGGCATGAATTCCCCAATGAAAAACCATGGCACTCTGTCTGCAGGTACAAAAATGTAAAAAGCTTTTATTATAGTAGCTACATAATAAAAACAGTGACTAACGCGTATCGACCAAGAAGAAGTTCTTGGTCTTCATGATCTTTTTTGGTAATGTACCCGCCAACCATAGATTCACCTGTTTTTCTGTCCTCTACTACCTCAGATCCAAGAAGATCCTTTCTTATTCTTTTTTCAAACTGTAGATGTGATCGCACCCAAACTCTGTATCCCCTTGAAAGCTCTCACATCACCGACTCCAGAGACTCAGCCAGTTTCAAGCACTGACGGCTTTCGACTGCTGAATTCCATTTAGGATGTCATCATGTCCTTCCAGTGTTGTGGTTTCTCTGTGAGCTCTTGTATAATTCGTGTAATGAACGGATAAATCGCTGTCTCATTTCTGTAATGAATGAGCGCTGTATGTACCGTCTGCTTTTTGCGTAGCGCTGACTCTCTGGATGTCCAAGACAAATCCCCCTCTGGACTAGTAAAGATCTACGTTACTCTGTTCCATTCTATGAAGTCTGTTCTCAAACTCTCTTACAAGAACATCTGACAACTTCAACCCATCTTTATCCTCATGTTTCAAGGTTCTTTTATAACTTAACATCTGCACGTTGTACTGCACTTATATGCAATCCAAAAAAAAAAAAATCAAAGACGGACAATTTGGACTAAAAACCATAACAGTCAAAGTCACACATTAGACTGACTTCCCCAAAATTATATCTTCTACATTTTACATTTACTTTTCAGGCATTTCTCTGATGCTCTTATCACCGGCAACTTACAATGACGGCAACACAAGAATAAGCTTCAGTTCCTAAATTGCCAGTATTACAAGAAACCAATGGTAAGGAGGTCAAAGGTCAGAACCAAAACACCCTGATAACATGCAACAAATATTCCTGTGCACCTACAACGTTCATGCATAATAGAGAAGAGCTAGGCCGTGCTCGGTAAATAAATATGAGCCGGGAGAGTTTTAAACAAGGCAGGAGCGTGATCAGGTGCAAGTAGAGCAGAAAGACTGAGCAAACTAGTATTTTATATTCATCCAGAACACACGATGTTTGTTTACTGTACCATATTCATGCAAAATTACAAGGAGATTAGATGTGGCTGAAAGACAGACGTTTGTCTACCGTGAAAAACAACCTTTAGGTGAACTTGTAAACTCCGAGGAGAGGATCCCTCTGAGGCCAGCAGCGGAGAATCTCATTATTTCAGCCTAAAGAATAACACACTATGGAAATTGTGCGTGTGTTTGGAGAAGGTGTACGCGAGTTCTTTGTGGGTAGAGAATTCGTTTCATGGTCACTCGTGCAGAGGGAATAAACGGCAGTCAAGCAAACAACATACAGCTTATACAGTTGATGCCGGATAGCCTTACATGTCTGAATGATCCTAGTTGATCCTGGTCATTGAATTTATATTTTTAGGCATTAAGCTGATGTTTCTATCCAGAGTGTCTTGCTTAAGGGCGCTTTGATAAACCAGTGATTTTCAGATATGGGACGGTTTCTCTAGCAACTGGAAAACCCTGCCATCACTAGTGAGTTATTTCCCAGAATTTGGATTTGGGACTCATTTAGTATGTTTACATGCTCACCAATAACCCAAATAGTGGGAGCAATCAGCGTAAGGCAATGTATCTCAATTACAACATTTACATGGTTCAATTCCTCTAATAACCCGGTTTACACTACCAGTCAAAAGTTTGGACACACCTCACTGAATGTACTATGTTTTTCATTCTCTTAAAGCCATTTTGATCTAAAGGCTTCTGCTTAAATGCTTGAAATTAGTTTCTTAGACAAATATAAATAGTAAAAGTTGATCCTATGTATGAATTTCTTTCCAAAGCCTTTTGCCTTTCCATCAAGGCAAAGGGCGGCTACTTTAAAGAATCTAAAATATAAGATAGTTTGGATTTAACACTTTTTTTGGTCATTGCGTAATTCCATTTGTGTTATTTCATAGTTCTGATGTCTTTACTATGATTCTAAAATGTGAAAAATAGTAAAAATAAAGAAAAATGTTTTTGAACTGGTAGTTATCTGGTAGTGTACATGGAATCATTTAATAATCGGTCTACCGCTCGCCACTCCACTGCACTGAGCCATGTCGTCTGCTTTGTTAATACAACATCCAGGTTATTGCATCTAGTGACTTTTGACTTGCACAGTCTGGGAAAAAAACACTGAAGAACTAAAGAAATCTGGTGTTTACAAGCCCCAATAAATGGAAAGACTGAGCAGAAATCTGGGTGTTAACCGGCTTTTTGCTTACTCTGATTACAACTTTAATCTGATTTAGATAATCAGATATAGGCGTTTACATGGAAATTTCAATAGTCGGAGAACTGCTGTAATTGGGCTAAGATCAAATTATTAGTGTGCATGTAAACAAACTCCCTGACAGACATTTGGAATTCCATTTAGACTTTGGATCAAGGGTTGAATTCATAAAACACATTTCATAAGTTTAACTGGTCAGAAACACTGTTGAAAAGCTAATTCACTTAACATTAAAAGGCATCTTACAAAGGAAACTCAAAACACTTGACGTCTACAAACTTCCAAATAAAAGCTTAACCTGAATTATCCTATTTTAGAACAGTCATTGAAAAATCGTATTAGTGTTTCTTCCAGGTAACAGCAGGCAGTTACGTAAGCTAGGCGCTCTCAGAGAAGAAAACAGAACAACTGACTGAAAAAGGCTCTCAGGACACAGAGCTCGACTTCACCATCAGCTACATCAAGCTTTGTGTCGGTCTCATACAGTCAGACGCTGTTTTTCCAAGTCCTGTCTGATATTTCTTCCTCTTCTACTTGCAGTGAAAATGTTTCTGTCTTACTGAAAACGTCGTCTCCCTTTCCCCTGGCTCTTATTTCTTTCCCCTTGCACTTCCAGTTATCGTTCTGGGGCAGAAACTAACAATTAAAAGCATATATGCTGTTTGGTGGAGGCTTTTAATACCATGTGTGCTTACATTTGTAGCATGGGGGGAAAAAATCTAACTTCTAATCCTCGCAGTTGTTGAGGAAGAAATGTAAAAGTACCTATACTATATGCTCACTTAATATGCATTAACCTTTGGCCCATATTTACACCTTAAGTGCCTAAAACTCCAGAATACTGAATCTGCTTCACCATTATAAGATTAAACTCTAAAGTACCATCTTGTGTGTTTCTCACAGCACTGTGAGCCTGGAATGTGCAAATAGCCCAAATCTCATAGAAAACATTGTCGTTGTTGTCATCTAAGACAGTGATTCTCAACCTTTTTCATATCAAGGACCCTAATTTACATTACACATTAGAGCCACGGACCCGCATTGGATGAGATTTTGTCTCTCGGACCCAAATCTGAGAATATTTTTATTGTTAGATATGATTTTGTCCAGAATCCCATGACTATCTGTGTTGTAGGTAGAGAGATAACAGAGAAACTATGATCAAAACAGTCATTCTTCTACATTCTCTAATTGCATTAACTTCTTGTAAATTAAATAATGGTGAAGTTTAACAATTCATCATTTTGCTGGGGACCCCGTAGAACCCACTCAAGACCCCTGGTGGTCCCCGGACCCCACGTTGAGAACCAGTGGTCTAGAAGAAGGTGGTACCTCTACGCATCTCCTTAAAAGTGCTACAAATATACTGTGATTATTTAATATTCAACTTATTTAGTATTCAACTGCTTCTCTCTTTTCTTCCACACAGTGTTAGTGTCATGCTCCATCCATTGAGCTATAATGGACTCTCATATACAAGTCCTTTCTTTAGGAGGCAGTGAGACACTTCTTTACATGGCAGTCCAATAAAATGTGAATGAAAGGTGTTATGGAGAGGCTATCCGACATATCAAACGGGCCTCTGGCAGAAGACCGGCTCAGTCTGGCTGGTCGATCCAGATGGCCTCAGGCTGCGGAGGGGCAGAGCAGACCGGAGCATCGGATCCGAAACCCTGAAACCCTGAAACCAAAGTTCGCTTTCACCGATGTCTGTCTTTCTTCACCTCCTTTCCGCAATCACTTCGATCTCATCCTGCCCTCCAGGCTCAGATAAACTGAGCGTTCCTCTCTCTTCCTCTCCGGTTCGACTCGCAGCTCCTCGGCTATTCTGTTCATCTCTCCTCTCAATCTTTTCCTCCTCAACCCCCCCCCCCCGTCGTCTTCATCATCTCCTCAGCAAAGCCGTCTTCTCCTCTTAACCTCCACATCCTTCTGCATGGCCTCCATTTCTTCACCTAGCACCTCTCCAAAATTGATACATTCATATTTTACTTCTTTTTTTACTTTTACTATCATGAAGATGTTGTTTTAAACCTTGACCACCTTACTGTTTTTGTCAGTAATGTTGGTGATCTTGGAACTGAAGCTTATTCTACATTGTTCAGTTCAAGTTCAAGCTCTTTATTGTCATATCATGCACAGAGAAAACAAGTTGCCCTGAACAATGAAATCCTTAGTTTGCTGTCCTCTCTGATGCCAAAAACCTAAACAAGAAAGAAACTCACTCATCGTAAGTCACTCAGGATAAAAGCATCAGCTAAATACCTAAAATATAAATGTTCAATTTCCTTTGATTCTCTCCCTCAAGTTTCTTTCCCCTCCACTTTTCATCTGCGTCTCTTTTCCTTCTCCCTCTCCGTCCTTTCCCCCCCCCCCTCTCTCTCTCTCTCTCTCTCTCTGCCTGATGATGATGATGATGTTGATGCGGAGGCTGCAGTGCAGTCTCTCTGTCCTCACACCTAGGGGTCGAACGTTCAGACTGTGACGCACTTCACCTCGTCAACATGTCAGCGCCCCGGGGCATCACGTCTGCAGCTCACGGATTTAATAAACTACCACTTTAATAAAATATTACTTGCATCATGTTTTTACAAAGTTTTTTCCACTGTTGCCGGCTGCAGGAATGCATCCTCCCTATCCCTCTCATCAGTGACGTAAACGCTTCAATCAAACGTCTATTTGGGTCAGACAATATGACAACCGCACACTACTGCCCATGTGATCCATGTTCAATACAGGAGAATCTGCCAAAACTCCTTTTTCAAAAGCTTAGACAAGTGTAACACCGAAATTCAGCCGGAAGAACGAAGAAAATAGTACATTTAACAATAATTGTAAATAGGCGAAAAAATTTGAGAGACTCGTTTTTTATATATTGGCGGAATCTGCTTTGTCAAAGTCCTGTCTCACACCTGCTTTTTCATCTATTTACAATTATTGATAAACACATTATTTTCTTCGTTCCATCGGCATTAGTTTCCTCCGACCGGATTTCGGTGTCACACTTGTTCAAACTGAAAGGTTTAATAAACATCAAGAAAGCGATTCACTTAACCACAATTCAGCAGCATGACTAGTTTTTTAAATATTGTCAGAATCTGCTTTGTCAGCGTTCCTTTATGTGCTAGAAGTGATTTTCAGACTGTTCCTCCATACAATGGCAGTGAATGGAGAGAGAAAAAAACATAATTCTCCAATCTCCTCTACCGGAGCAACAGATAACAGAGAATCAACGATTTGGGGGTTTTATCATGGAGGAAGATACACAACCCGAGGTACCACCAAAGTTCAACATCACTTTAAATGAGAGAGAACAATCTGGAAAAAATGTCCAGGATGGGATATCACTCTAGCATGGACTTGGCAAAGGATTTATGTATTTTGGGTGTTTGTATGGGCAGCAAGGCAGCAGAGTGAATAGGAAAACCACCTTTCAAAGATAATTTCCCTATTGATAAAGTATCACATTATTAGTACAAAATGGTATAGATCCATTTAGAGGCAAAAAAATCCATCACCAATTTCAATACCTCTAAAACACAGAGGATCCAGAATGTAAAAGTGTCAATCAAGCACTGAAGTTATCTACTATCTTTTCAAAAGTGCTATTCATTTAATTTTTTTGCTGTCAATCATGCTCTAATAGGTGTCACTGTTTTCAAAAGGGGTTTCTTTCATTTTGGAACAAATCTTGATAATTCTTTCATGGAAAGGGAACTGAGAATTCATTCAAGGGCACATCATGTTGTTGTTGGACTGTTTGTCGTCATTTAAATTTGCATGAGAAGATGGTATCTATCCGACCCCTTAACACTCAATCACACTCCATTCCAAAACAGTATGAAAAACATCCATGACACTTTGTTTTTGCCTGTGCCGTGACTGTTGCTGAGTCTTTTTTCCCAGTAGACGGTCAACGTCGTAAACAGCAGCCGTCTTTGTCAAGACATGAAAACAACCTGACTTGTGTTTGCAGTCTGTGGAGCCATCAAAAGGACAGAGACCTAAATCAGTTAAAGCTTCAATGATTTATGCACTGTTGATCCCAAGAGACACACGGCCGGCTGACCTGACCTGCTGGCTCGCAAAACCACAACTAAGGAGAAGAGGGGTCTTCAAAAAGGACTGAGAAGTCCAGTATTCACATCAAACTAAGAGTCCTGTTCCAAAATACCATGTAGCAATTCTGAAGTTAAACATTCAATACTTCACAAATACAGTACTTATCGTGGGCTTTCAGGTGACGTATCACACCCTCAGTCGGCCATATTGGAGGGCCTAAGCTCTTGGCCAACATGCCTGTCATCTGATTGTGTTTCCAAGTGTACAACTCGTCCGTCTCGACACAACTGAACAGACAGTTCATTTCTGTGCTGTTTTTGACTGAACTGATCATTTCATCACTGATCTGATTTAGTGTTTAGATAATGTCAGCTTGTTAGCTAGCTAACCATAGTACCTGGTCAGCTAACCATCACCGTCTTGTTGTTAACACATCTGATTAGCACACTAGCTAACATAACATGGCTAGTAGCTTGTAGAGGCTAGCAGTTGCATGTTGATGTTTACATTAGCTGCTTTGCTAAATGAGCCTGCTGGCTAGTTAGCTAGCTAACAGTTTGTTCAGGTTAACTGAGCTGACTCTTCTCAAGCTGCAACTGTGTTTGAGTGTTTTGGAGTAGAGACTAGGGACTTAGGTTAACTACTAGCCTCTAAAAATTACCATAGCTTGTTTTAATTTTGGGCTATGAATCATTTTGTCAGGGTAGGTGTCTCTTTTTCCCCAAACTGTGGATCTGTCACTTTGGAACAAAATTAACTCAGGTTGACCTCAACCTCCGCTGCCTCAGAGTTTATGATTCACACAATGTACAGCACAAAAACTGTGGAGCGTGGCAATACTTTGAACTTCATCTCTGTGGATCTGTGTGACTTTCACCTCAATAAAAGGTCCATACAAGGTAACTGGCCTATATAAATGTAAGCCATCAGCCTTTATAGGCATTTATCAGTATCCAAAGATCAGAGTTATACAGCTTAAGTGCCTTGATGGCCCAAATCACAGTCTTGTCTGTACTGCTAGGCGGAAGGGCAGCCTAGTGGTCAGAGAGACTGTCCTGTAACTGCAAGGTCGCCGGTTCAATCCCCTACAACAGCCATGCGTCCTGTTGAAGTATCCATGAGCAAGACACTCAACCCGCCCAACCCCTGCCCGCTCACTGTAAGCCCCTCCCAAAATATAAATAATTATCACAATTTATTTAGGCATTTTATCCTTTTTTAGTATAACTACCCCATGGTACATTGGTCCAATGCACTGCTGGACACTCAGCACACCTCCTACTGTATGCCATATTGCCTGAATACACGTAATCATGAATGAATGAATACATTTCCTTACTGCCATATGTTTTGCAGTTTGCCCTTGCACTGTATTTGAAGTCCTGTTGTCCCTGTACCATGTGTCAGTATACAGTACACACATTAGTTATTACCCAAGATGCCAAAATGTCTCCAAGACTAAATTTAGCATTTTTATTCTGATTCTGACATAAGAACCTCTTGATTCAGTGATCAAAGTCTTGGAGCTTCAAGACATGAGCAGCTGAGGCTTGAAAACTTCCATTGTATAAAAGTACAACATCCAGCGGCAGCCACTGCAGAAATCCCCACTTCATGCAAATAATAGTACTACAGATACATCTTTTCCTGTAATGTACTCAGTATACCACACAGCAGCAGCGTGGCCTATAGTGACAACTGAAACATCACAGGTTCGATCCCCAAGACAGCCAACCTGTCCATTAACAACCATTATGTTCTGTCAAGGTGTCGTCGAGCAAGACACTGAACCTGTTTTTGCTCATTGCAAGTCACTCTGGGTAAAATCATGAGTAAAATTACTTAATTAAAAAGGCCAAATCAGAATATTGTAACCAAGTGCTTCAGCGTTTCTCGCCAAACTAGTTACCAGACGATTCCTTCTATCCTCAAACACTTTGACAGAAAGCAAAAGTTGAATCTTCCAAACAATTTGCCTTGGGGATAGAGCAAAAGAGCAGCTGTAATTCAGGAAAAAGTTCGACAACAGCTGTATCTGCACACCAGTGAAACTCTCCAAACACAACATGGGTCTGTGTTGCAAGAGGGAAACTGAGGTTCATTTCACAGCTTGTCAGTCAACACTTTGTCTGAGCAGAGGGGAACCGGTGAGGTAAAGTGTTATCTGCTGATGGAGGACACGTACTGACACACGGCCGCAGTGTGTGTGTGTGTGTGTGTGTGTGTGTGTGTGTGTGTGCGTTCACCAGCCTCACCTCCAGTTCCGTCTCGCATCTGTTGATGTCATCGGTGGACTGGTTGAGTTTCTCCAGCTCTCCCTGGAAGAGAGGGAATGACAGGGAAGACGGAGTACGAGAAAGAGGAAGAGGATGAGGAGAAAGAGGAGGAGGAAGAAGAGGCGGAGGAAGAGGGAGAGAGAGGGAGAAAGGAATGTAATACAATAGCTGGAGGTACAGGAGAGGGAACCAGCAACATCTGGAATGAATTAGACTATGTGGGGCCGAAACACTACACAGAAAATTCATTTGAGTAAATTCTTTTTAAGTAAAAAGCATGCATTAGTATCACCTTTTCAATCAAATTACTTTTTATCATAAGGCCTTTTTATAGTCTTTGGCTTTTATTCATTTTATCTTTGTTGCCTTGTCCTTTACTTAATCTGTTCGCTGTATCGCTATGGCTGAGTCTGTTTTATTTTTTATACTTTCACTAGTTTTACCTCATTGTTCTTTCTGATTTATTGATCCATGTCATTTGTTCAGTCTTTTTCTATTTTGCTTTGTTTTCAAAAGTGCTATAAAGATAAATCCAATTATTACTGTTGTTATTGTTGTTGTGTTTTTGTGGAAATATAGGCTAATTGATTTGTTAGCCTCCTTATATTGCTGCTTGTTTGTCTTTTGATGATCATCAGCTGATAGTCATAGTTTGCCCTCCTTTTTATTTACCACATCACCAGTCTAGAATAGATTGGCTTCCCTCCTATCCATTACCATCACTAATACATTAGCCTATATATTACACAGCAAGTGCGCAACAGCAAGCCTTCAGGCAGTACATTAATCATTTTAGATAGTCCACCGACAACCAATAAAGTTTAGTGCAGTTTACATTTAACACAAGAAACACACAGGTAGACCATTCAGCAAATGCAAAAACTGCATGCATGATGAGATTTAGCCCTCCATGCTTTCTGATGCATGCACGACCCCGACACTGGGTCCGATCTGCAAAAAAAAATCCACACTGGCGGATCAATTAACCCACAAATCAATACTTAGAATACGGACTACCTGAATTCGAGGGTCCACCTCCTCGTCTTCGTATTCAGTCTCTTCGTCCGACCTGTTCTCCTTCTCTAAATGATCCATGTTGGAGGTGAAGACAGATGTCAGAGCCGAACAAAGCCAGTCTACAGGACACGGAGGGAGCAGTGACAGAGCAGCTTCATCTGACACAGCTGTTTACACCGTGATGGATCCAGCAGCCGCACTGCTTTTCTCGTCTTAATTCACTTGTGTTTTAGAGGAATGGTCTTTCTAAGAGGACCATCGTCACTTAAATCCACCGAGCCGAGCGGCAGCGTCCTTCCCCGGTCTGCTCTCCCAGCTGACTGAGCGTGAGTCTGGGGCTGAAATGACCGGAGCTCTGTTCCAGACAGGGAACGCCCCCTTCTGAGCGGCTACAGTCGGTATGGGGGGTGATTAGTGCCACAGAGAAGCGGAGAAGCGACATTTGCTGATTCTCATTACAGGAGCGTGGCTGCACTTGTTATTAAACTCGAGATGAAATGAAAAATGCCTTTTTAACCCTTTTAGATCACATCCCCGGTCATATTGTGCACCTATATACCAATTTATGCCAAAAAAAATACAAAAAATCAATTTCTTTGTATTCTTATATCAAAATTCAATCATGTTTTCTTCCTGTAAAACAAAATATGCCATGTGCTTACGTAAGCATGCCCATAACCAATTTCAACCAATAATATCATGACATCCACCCATTAGCTAGCTAGCAACCGCATGATACTTCGGTGTGTCTTCGGGTGTTATGACACGCCCACTTTTCAACGTTCAAATCAAATTCCTCCCAACGTTATGTCCCGCCTGTCTTTCCTGTTTCACTCGGAAATACATCACGATACGGAAGTTAGATACTCTCGAAATGCCATTTCATCTCGACTTTAAAGGCCAATTCATACTTTGGTGCCAGCTTACGTGCACCTCTCCAAAAATGTAACTGTGCATAGGGTAAAGCAACACTGCAAGAACTGTGATTGGCTGCTTTGTATAATTACCTCCTACCTGTATCCGGTTGATGTCCGCCAATAGTGAAGCCAACATGGAGCAGATCAGAGAGAGACGAGCTGGGGCGGTTCAGATATGTTCATCTGTACGACAGCTCATCTCCAAATCATAAAGACGACCATATTTAACTGAATTTGTGGTGAGAAATATCCAGAACATGGGTTTCAGAGAATGTAAACACTACTACTTCTTCTTTATGAATTCTGTGCTAACAAAGCACAACACTGGCATCTAGTGTCAGGGGTAGTCTACGCACAGAATCACCAACGCAGAACTATAAATGCTTGCATCACTGTAAACACCTACACCGTAGCAATGGGGGCACTGTGACACAAACGTATAACTTGGCCTTAATGCCGGACCCTTGGGTTTGACGTAGGTGGTGTAGGCGGAGTTAGCCGCTAAAAGTACAAAAGGCACCCGGCGGCAGCACATCATCTGTTCCACAACAAGCAGACAACAAAAATCCTTATATCAGTAGCTATGCATGGTGTAACCACAAAACATTTTTCCACAAGGATAGAAAATCATTAAAAGCTAATTCAATCCTGGCAGGAGAAAACGCAAACCCTCACCCATACTTGTTTTGTCTGGTTTTCATGTCAGCAGCGGTCTTGCCCGTCAGGTTGGAGAAGGTCATACGGTGCACAGCGCCACCTAGCCCGCCAAGCGCTGACTCCGCCTACCCGGGCCAGGGAGAGGGAGGCGGGGCAAGTAGCAGCATCCTCTTTGCGACCGGAAGCAAAGAGGTTTATTGGAAATGTGGTTTTAATTTTTAGAAACAAAAAAAGCAAGGCATGACACAGCAGAATCGTAAACAACAATGGCAGCGATAGAGTATGGCAGCGTTCGCACACCACATGTTCTTTTATTTCAGAATTTCAGGGCATAAATGCATTAAAAGAAGAGCAGCGTCCTGTTAAATCCATTCAAAATAGTGGTGATGTTGTTGATGCTTCTGCTTCTGCTCCTCGTCCTCGGTGGCATTAATAACTCCTCATAACACTCTCAGCCTCTTATCCATGTCTAGCCAGCTGATATTTGACTGCACTTCCATTACAATGATGACGCACTTAATATCTGAATCTACTATGTAGTGCATCAACATAAAATGCACTTTTATAGACTTGCTTCTCTACTATGTTTTTGGTTTTGCTTGCTTTTTAATCTTGTAGCTATTGTTTCTTATGATTTTTATTTTATTTTCTGAATGTATTGCCTGAATGTATTTTTTTATATTTTTGTTTAAAGCATTTTCCCTTTGAGTGTATTTCCTATTTTATGAGAGGGATTTTTGAGTTTTGATAAACTGAGATTGTGGCCATGGTCCAAACATTCTGTTGCACCCCCTTTTGTACCGTCCATGTCTCATTTACTGTGCAGATGGAAATACAACACAAAAAGGTGTTGCTGGAAAATTTTGTAAGCACGGTGCATGGCACAAAGAACCTGTCAGTGTTTTTGGTTGGTTTATAGCAGAACTGCCATAACACAATTGCCAATACCTTTAGTTCTCCACCATCCTCTTCCAAGTTTGGGGCAGCAGGAGCCTAAAGATTACGAAAATGGACATAAATCCAGAAGGTTGTTGGTGTTAGGAGTGGTTTGTCTTCTTGGACCCAAATGCAGACACGGACAAGGTGTAAAAGGTAAAGGGGTTTATTGAAGGTAGGATTTAGAGGTGAAGAGATGAAGGCAGGCAGCCGGAGTTGGGAAGATGATCGGGGCTGGGCTGGCCGGCGAGCTGACGAGCTGGCGGGTTAGCCGGCGAGCGAAACGGCTGGCTGGAGCTCGGGTTGGTATATAGCGAGCTGGCAGACAGGCAGGAAAGCTGGGTGGCTGGCAGATGTGGCGCGGGCAGGTGGAGAGACTCATGGAGGAAATCCTGGGCACAGGAGAGACACGATCAACATGAGCAGAACTAGGTACACAAGGTTAGTCCAAACATGAAAGTGTAGAGCGACCGAGAGTGTGTCTACCACGGAGTTGGTGGAACAATCTGGCGACCACTGGTAGGAACGCCGGGGTTGATATACAGGAGGTGATGAGTGATGAGGTTCAGGTGTGTCGGCAACTCAGGAACCCAGAAGCTGGGAAGGAGAGGGAGCCACGCCCACGCCACACACGACATGCACAGACAACACAGAAAGACAGACCAGGGAGGCGGAGACACACAGGGGGCAGGGAACAACGAGAAACACAAGGAAAACTAGAGTCACGGCAAGAGCCGTGACAGTTGGTTCAAATCTGACTGGTTGTACTGGGCAGCTCCCAAGCAGTTACTGTGTGCGAGTGTGAAGCAGGACAACGTTGAAAAGTGTGCATACTTGGTAAAAATCCTGTCCAGACAAGTTCATGAACTGGAACCATTCTGTCATTCATATGCATTAACCTCTGATCAAGCTAATAGAGGATTCCATGAAATGATGTGCCTTTTACAAGATCACATTTTCACCATTTTTACAAAATATATTTTTTTTTAGCATTTCCCAAGACAGGAATTTTTTTGACCCTTGCAGTCTTTACAATCAGTTGCTTGTACTGTTGGTGATCTAACAACTGAAACTTAATTATTACACTGTGTCATTCAATGTAAGTGTGTCATTCAGGGGAATTTGTGTTGGCAAAAAACAGACAGCAGCCTACATGTAGTGCGCATTCATTTCATAACCGAGACAATTCATCCATTCATTACATAAATTATACAACATACAATTATATGCTCTGAATAACAGGGTAAGGAAAATAGGCCCTTTCCACATCGTCATGGTAACAGCCTGGTGCATTACAAGTTACTGTTGGCAGCTCTGGCCTTCACTAAATCACTCCACAACCTGTACGAAGACTCACTGACCTGTTTGCATTGACTCCTGGATCTAGAGAAAGGCTACAAGTTACCTAAAGTTACCTCTTCGATTATGAAGGCGAGGTTTAGCTTCAGTTTCCCCTCGGCCTCATTTGCATAACATTATAACATTATGTATCTAGTGCTAGTAACCATTACAATTTTGTTGTCTTTGTTTGTTTGGTTTGTCAATAAGTCGCAAAAAGAAAGTTACCACAGGAAGTTGTGATGCGGTAGTTTCTCAACATGGAAGCTGTTACCATGACGATGTGAAAAGGGCCTATTCCCCCGTCAGAACCTCTCACAGTGTCTAGCTCTAGAAAGAAGCTGAGGGACTGACACCAAAACCTGACGTTTACCGCTGATGTTTCACATCCTGAAACATTTTCTCATATCAAACTCCACTGTAGCTGCTGGAAACATCTGGAGGTGACGTCACCTCGTCTACGATTGGCCGGTTATCCATAAAGAAGAAAAATACAACAAACTAAATGGGCCAAGGAATGTAAAGTAATTTGCCAATGTTTTTTGTGTTTCAGGGTGGATTTTTACTTTATTGGGTTAAGAAATAACAAATTTTGTGCTCCTCTTTGAAAAGTATAACACTTCTCAGGCTCAGAAATGTGTTTTTTCTTCAATGCAAATGTTATTTCATGCATCTCATTCTATGCAGCATGACTACTTCCCCATGCACTACTGAACACTTCACTAACAGCTGCAACCACACTGTATGCTTCACTGATGGTTATCTTTTCACCCCAGTCTGTCTGTCAGTCTGTCTGTCTTTCTGTCTGTCTGTCTTCCTGTCTGTCAGTCTGTCTGTCTTCCTGTCTGTCAGTCTGTCTGTCTGTCTGTCTGTCTGTCTTCCTGTCTGTCTGTCTGCCTGTCTGTCTGTCTGTCTGTCTTCCTGTCTGTCTGTCTGCCTGTCTGTCTGTCAGTCTGTCTGTCTGTCTGTCTGTCTGTCTGTCTGTCTGTCTGTCTGTCTTCCTGTCTGTCTTCCTGTCTGTCTGTCTTTCTGTCTGACTCTCTGTCTCTCTGTCACAAACGGATTTGGCTGGAATTTTGTCTCAGTCCAAGGATCAGTTGATTCGATTTTGGTGTTTATCCGGATCTGGGATTTCCACCATTATTATTATTATGATTTTTTGTTTTTTAGCTTTTTTTTTAGAGCTGGTGGGAAGGTCCGACATCCAGGACTTCCAAGTGAGCTGCTAAACGCCATTGCATTCATGTGCTATTTTGTCCGAAAATCAAACCTGGGAAAAGCAAAAATGAATCGTTACGGAGGCTGCAGCTTTGCAAGTTGGAGAATTGTTCAGTATGGATGGAGGATTGCGCTCTACTGAGTGACTTCTAGTTGTATTTGGGATGTTCAGTGAATATAAGTAGAGTGATAGGTATAATCTGCTATTACTGTAATATTATGTCATGCACTGTCCCTTTGCACTAAATGTGAGATGTGTGTCAGTATGTACTGTACTGCTGTCTTATGTGTGTCAGTATGTGAAACTCTGTAAGTGGACAATATGTCTTTGCAATAAGGCCAAAAAGACAAATTGCTGTACATTTATTGTACTTCTGATTCACTAATAGGTCAAAGTGGCTCTTTGTCATGATATAGCATCTTTAACTGAGCGTAAAAACCCCCCATTGTACTGACGTCAGAATAAGCCTATTTAATTACTGCAGAGCAGCCATAACTTTTCCTAGAAACACTGTGCACGCAAACTGCACGTAAACAAAACTTATATTGAGTTAGAATCTCTGTTTAGATATGTACAAAATGTAATGCAATTATGGAAGATAGACTTTACATGTAGGTCAGACATGCAGCATGACATAGTAGACAGTTTTATTTCATGTCATGTCAGATGTGCTAGTTGTGCAAAAATACGCAAATACCAATTCCTTTCTGTCAAAATTAGATTATACTCTCTCCTCACTCTGTCCATCATATTTTCCTGATAAATTAGCTTTGGTTTGCTCTTTGGAGCCTTCGCAGAAATTCAGTTGTGTAAGTGTCTCTGTGTTCAATCATTAAAAACATAATTTACTCTTTGGCAGCCATGGATGTTGTTAACCTAAATAGAGAACACTTTGGAGTTCAACAAAAGCCGGTCTGTGGGCCTCAAAATGCCTTAAAAAAGACAAAGAGATACATCCTGCGCTTTCTGATACGTTCCTGTTGCTGCAATCAGGAGCTAGCTCTTTTTAAATGCCTTAATCGATTATGAATCTCTTTCTTTAAACCTTTATTTAATTCGATTTTTTCACTTTTTTCCCCTGGTCATAACAGCAACTGTTAGATACCGGTAAAACCGCAATTTAAACATGTAATAAGCAATAAACAATATCACAAAAGCGAGAGAGAGAAAAGAAGACAATTGAGAGAGAGAGAGAGAGAGAGAGAGACGATAAAGAGAGACTCAGAGCTGTTGAATAAAAAAAAACAATTGTTACTGCAAATAATATTCTGCATTATTTGAAGAGGAGAAACAGTGACGCAGTCCGTTCATAATCATATTAATCCAAGCATTGAGAATTTCAAATAGATTCATCCTCCACGGTCCTAACAGCCGCTTTGAACTCAGCAAGGGGAACAAATCACTCTGCAGCTCATTTCAGTCTGCGGGTTAGAGACAGGGAGCAGAAATGTCTCTTGGGGCCTCAACATTTCATTTTACATTTACAGCAGACGCTCTCATCCAGAGCGGCTTAAAACAAGGGAGCATGACAGGGTTCAGTATCAAAGATCACATGGCTGTCGATGGAGAAACGGATCGAACCTGTAACCTTTTGGTTAGACCTTTAGGACCTTTCCAGCTGCCAGGCCTCCCTGCTGCCACCAGGCACGTGCGGGGGGGGGGGGGGCGGGGGGGGGAGGGGGCGGGGGGCGGGGGGGGGGGGTTATGGGTGCTTGGGCACATGCCCTTTTTCCCTTAATTGAACAAAATGCCCCTTCCAATCTAAATGTATTATTTTATTTTAGGCATTTTCCAAATAGTTAATAAATTGTAGCGATACAAGCGAAAGTATTTGAGCAATTGCAAAACACAAATGAATTGTTTGCAGAGTGCATTGCCCCTTTCTCTGTCCTTCTCACATGTGGACCCCCCCCCCCCCCCCCCACCGCCATTATAGAATTTATGAAATATACAAGTGCAAATGCAAGTGTCTTGGTGTGGATGCTTCAAATCTCCCGCCTGCAGTTCACCACAGAAGCATCAAAGGTGCATTGAATGAAAATAAAAGTCGCGCCCACAATCTTCGGCTATTTCAGGGGATTATGAATGTAAACACCACAGGAAATTGAAGGCCGTAGCGGCTTTATTGTATACATTTTTTTACATTCACATACGACTCTGTGCTCTGTTCAGCCATGTTGGAAAGATTATGTCACAACTCGGTCAGTTTGTGCTGCTTCTGCAATTAAAAATTCTCTGGCATATATATTAGAATAGAAACAGTTCCAAGTGATGGTTGGTTACCTTGCTGAAGTGGCTGCAGAGAAGACTAACCTACCAGGCAAAGATTTAGCAGCATTTGGCTGCTGGCTGCTGGTAATTTCCAACCTTGGATGAGACTTAGACTTTTATCTTTGAACGTTCTCACAGTTAAGATAGCATCTCTGATGTTGTCAAATGGAAGAAGAAAACATAAACATTCCCAATTGCTCTCAACAGATATGTAGAAGGATACATGGGTTCTGTATGTACATGTGCTCAGACAGACACACACACACACACACACTGCTCGCATCTCTTGTTTTCATTCCCCCTGCTCACCAGAGGAGAAAGCAGAGAGAGATGGAGGCCCGCGGCGAACATTAGACAGGTTGCATAAGCCAGACAACGTGCTGCTTACCTCAAGGACAGAGGCAGACGGAGCGGCCGGGACAGAAGCCACGCTGACGCTCAGCGCTAACAGAACGAGACAAGAGGAGGAAGGGACAATCAGCCGGGCAGGAAAACCTCAACGACTTCTCCACCTGCCTTCTCCATCACACTGCGTCTCCTCCTGTCTGGAAAGGCCCTCTGTGTTCCTTAATAAAGATTGAAATGGCCTGGAAAATGGAATGTTAAAAGTATTTGCTGCTGTCAGGTTTTACATAAGAGAGTACGTCAACTTCCTCAATTTAAATGTAATTTTTTCTTTTAAAATGTTTACATGGTTAACACTAATAATCGATCTAAAGGAACTGACATAAGATCCAGCTTTCCCAATCTCTCTATAAATGAAAGTGAATAGTGTGATAAGGTGGATTTGGTTACTGTGACACAGTAAACTGTCTTGTCTTTAGCCCTAGTCTCTACTCCAAAACACTCTGAGTTGTAGCTTGAGAAGAGTCAGCTCAGTTAACCTGAACAAACTGTTAGCTAGCTAACTAGCCAGCAAACACACTGATGTTAATGTGAACATGCTAACGCTAGCTGCTACTAGATACGTTAGCTAGTGTGCTAATCAGATGTGTTAACAACAAGACAGTGATGGTTAGCTGAGCAGATGCTATGGTTAGCTAGCTAACAAGCTGACATTATCTAAACACTAAATCAATCAGATGGATCAATGATGAAATGATCAGTTCACAGTCAAAAAACTTTAGCTGTTAACAGCGACTGTTGCCCAAGAGCTGAGGACCTCCAATATGGCCGCCAGTGGGTGTGTTACAACCGAGGAGGTTTTATATTATCACACCTTGGCTTTACAACACAAAAGCCCTCTATATTTCTATATTGGGCTGGTGAAGGTGAAGACACAGGTTCACTGTCCTATGGCAGATCTAATGCCTTGGAGACCTACTTTATACTCTCTCTCCAGGGCACCACAGAGACCCTGCAGGGCCTGAAGGACACCCAGCGTCCCGTCAGCAGGTTCTGCTCCTCTGGGCTGCTGGTGATTTGTCTGAATAGCAGGATATGACAAACCCATTTCAAGAGAGGAAGAAACACACTTCTGTGTCCTCTCACTGCTCCTCAACCTCAGTCACAACCCTGGCTTACTGACCCCGTGTGTGTGTGTGTGTGTGTGTGTGTGTGTGTGTGTGTGTGTGCGTGTGTTTGTGTGTGTGTGTTAGTTTGCTGTCATCCTGATATATAGCCATTTCCAGACAGGAAGATCTGTCTTCAGAAAGCAAATGACATGGTGATGTATGGAAGATAGATTGGGTGGAAGGATACTGGGAACATTATAAATACTCGAGATCTGCAGCCTACTATTTGCAATTGATTCTTTGCATCTGTTTTAAAGTAATAATCCATGAGATTTTCATCAGTTTTGCTGCTCTCTATCGCCGATTGACATAACACAATAGTGATTCAACCTATAGCCAGTTCATGAAAGCTTTTCCATTTGCTGAATGTTGATGACAGTCACATTGCATCAACAGAAAATCCAAGCTCCGCCCACACTGTTTGATTGACAGGTGATCTCTGGGAAGTGCAGTGCAGGAACACCTCAGAAATGAAGCTGAGCAACAAAGATGGAGACTAAATCTAACTTTACTTACCACTTTAAATTGCTTGGACTAACTGAAGCTATCTGAATGGTCCCGTTGCTGTAAACTCCACCCATCTGGTGCTCCAAGCAGGCCGAAACAAATGCCTAGAATGGTTGCAAATTCAGATTTGACAGGCTCTGCATGATACAGGTCTAGAAGGAGGGTTTTTTAGATTAGATATCTATTGAATGACGCAGGGGAAAGCAAGGGAAGATACATAGCAACAGATAGAGGTGTGTGTGTGTGTGTGTGTGTGTGTGTGTGTGTGTGTGGAGATACTGTAAGAGGCACATTATGAGGGAGAGAAAGCAAGTGAGAGCAATAAAACAGTAACGATAGAGGTTTAAGACATGGCCTTGTGACCAGAAGGTTGCCGGTTAGAATTTGTGGAAAGTATGGAAGCCCATTTCGGCCACGTGTTAAAAAAAAAATCCAGCATGTAACTTTTTTTTCATCATGACTTGAGATTTTTTTCTCAATATTATGACTTGGTACTTTCTCATAATTCTGAGATATCAAGTCATAATTATGAGACAGTAAATCATATTGATGAGAAAGTTTCTCAAAATTATGACTTATTATCTCATAATTATGAGAAACTTCATAATATTGAGAAAAAAAAATCTCACTTGATGATGAAAAAAAAAGTTATGTGCTGGATTTTTTAACAAGTGGCAGAAAAGGTCTTCTATACAAAAGTGAATGAATGCAAAATGAAAGGAATTTAACCCCCAACTGTTCCAGTGAAGCTGCTCAGTGGTCACCAGTAGAAGACTGTGGTTGAACTGGGCAGCTCCCAGCGTGAATATGTGGAACTGTGTGAATGTGAAGCAGATGTGTGGGAGAAGAGCGCGCATGCTCTTTTTGTAAAGGTTAAAGCTGCAGTAAGCAAAGATTTCTGACCACGAGAGGGCGACAGAAACTGCAACACATTTGTAAATAACACACAGCAAAGCCACTGCACTACGGAGGCCTACCAAGGACAAGTGGAAGGATAAATGCTAATAACTAAGCTAACCGTACCTGTGGAGAAGTGTCGCTGTTACAAGTCTCACTTATACCCTTTTTACACCAAAATTAGCGCGTATATGCAGGTTTTTTAAACGTGGGTAAACCCGCTAAAAATAGACGATTGACTCCTTTCACATCGCCAGTAGATGAGTTTGTCTTTCTGTTTGTTTTCTGGTGTGTCACATTCAACGTCACGAACGCGCCGGAAAACAGGGTTAGCAAACAGTAGAAAGCAGCATGGAGGCCAGTGACAATGTTACGGTGGTTACTTTTTTATATCTTTTACTTCAGTCTCTCTTTCAAACTCCATGCAGCAGTGATATTACGATGGTAGTGAGGGCTTAATCCCCTAAGAACAAGCTACTCACGTTTTCTTCATGGACGCACATGGTCTGATGTTTGGAGCAGCCGAGTGGTGTAGTTGGTAAGTTACCGGACGTCAGTTCCGACAGCCATATATATAAAAAAATAAAATAAATAACAATAAATAATGTTCCTGCCTGGCTATTTACGCGCCAACGTCCGGAACTTAAACGCACGTCATAGCATCGCGCCGGAAAAGGGGCGAAAATTAACGTGTCCACCCGGGTGTCATGTTTCCATCACTGCCGATCGTAGCCGGAGCCGATAAATACCCGCGACTACTGCAGAGTCATTTGACCCGGGAATGAATGCCGATTGTACCCTTTCACACTGAAGACAAAAGCCAGATGTTAGTGGGTGTTAGTGGGTTTTTTGTCCAGTGTGAAAGGGGCTTTAGACAGATCTTTCTCCTGCTGAAGGTTACATGTCCCGCAATAGCAAGTTTACTAGTTTAACAAGTTTACTGGTTTAACAAGTTTGCTAGTTTAACAAGTTTACTCGCTCGCTTCATCGATTCGATCACAAGATTTTTTTTCAGGAATGGGAGGGGGAGAACGCCGCTTTTAAACAGCGAGGGAGGAGCCAAGCTAGTTTAAAAAAAATGAAAAGCTACTGAACGGAGCGGGAGGAGCTTCGTTCAGGAGCGGAGTTTGACAACAAGCTTTAGAAAAGAGGAGAAAACAGCAACACATCTGCTGCTGTGTGGATATTGGTTTATGTCATTATGTCTCAATGAAATGTCCACATAGCAGTTTCAGGACTGGTTATATGGTGTGATATCGCTTATTGCAGGTTTAAAAAAAAAAAAAAAAACGGGAATGCAAGAGATAGATAACAACTCCAGGGGGAAAAAAAACAAGAAAGAAAGAATGAGATATGACATTTATCTAGCAGAGTGAGATCCCTCTTATCATATTCTGTTATGCAATATGCCAAATATCTGAGGTATCCCGGCCCTCAGAGACGTGCTGTGGCAGGACGCTGTCAGCAGATTCCTGCTCTCCAATGACAACATGGAGGTTTTGTCCTGCTAAGTGTCTCGCACAAAGCCAAGTCTGAAAAACGTTATCTGCTTGGCCCTTACTGCTGTACCTGGCACTTCACTGTTACCGGTGATTCGTGGAAATTTGTTGTTTTTTTTACTCATTCTGCTGTCTGGTCACTTGTTTTGACTCCTTCTACTCTTCACTACGGGTTGCTTGCAGTGTTGGAGATCTAAGAAATGAAGCTCACTCTGCTGCTGCGCTCCTTGTGAGTCTCTCTGGATAAGAGTGTCAGCTAAATGCCTACAATGCAAATGTAATTTCATGTGCGATGCAAACAATGTGTTGTGTGTTGCAGCTACTACTAGGCAGTCTACCAGTCCGACAATGGTTGCATTCGGAGCAGAAGAGATGCGGATTGTGTTCGCTCAAACCTACTTAACCTTATTCTACTGCTGCACTCATTGTAAGAAGCTCTGGATGAGAGCGTCAGCTAAATGCTTATATGTGAAGGGAAAAAGAGGAAAAGGTGCCAAATTTGATAGCAGAGGAGAAAAGCTTGAAGACACTGAGACAGCGTCAGTTTTATCCCCAAAGCGCCTGGTGTTCAGTGATGGAAAATGTCCTCAAATCCTTTATTAAGTAAAAGTAGCAATACCATAATGGAAAAATACTTAATTAAAAGTAAAAAGTAAAAGTCCTGCATTCAAAAGTTAACTTCAGTAAAAGTATAGAAGTATTAGCAGTAAAATGTACTTAAGTATACAAAAGTAAAAGTCCTCATTCTTTCAGATTGTTAAATTACTGAAGTATTTTAATGTTGTCGGTCTAACTGCTCCATATACTGTTGGGGAGTTTAAACTCTAACAATGCAACATGTTTTATGAGCTTATCGTATGTTTTGCATGTAAAACCTTATTCTGCAAAGTAACTAGTAACTCCAGCAGTCAGATAAATGTAGTGGAGGAAAAAGTAGAAAGTCTCACAGAATGGAAATACTCAAGTAAAGTGCCAGAACCTCAACACTAGTAAAAAAAAATGCTGGTGTTACATATATCTAATGCTTACTCCATTTTGCATTTAAATATTCTGTCTTCCCACACAGTCATGATTTTACTTCAGTGGTCTAACAGTTCATATTTAACTCCATCCAGTAGTCATTTTTTGAGCAACAATAAAGGAACAATACAATGAAAATGACAAACATTTCAATCATTTAATCATGTTAGAAAATGTCAAGAAAGAAACAGTATGAATTTCAATTAGAATGAAAAAGTATAAACTGAGTTGCAGCTATTTGAAATTCATCACTGGACGTTTTTTTTGTTTAAGGTCACTAGGAATCACTAAATGCCACCAGGGAGGAACAATGTGTGTGTACGTGCGTGTGTGTGTGTGTTGCATATGTCTGTGTGTGTGTGTGTGTGTGTGTGTGTGTGTGTACTGCTCAGGATATTACATAACAGCAGAGAGGTAGGTGGGTGACTGGTGCTGGACGGGACCTTGAGGCAGAGCGGGACACCTGACCTCTGTGTCTCCGCCTCTTTAATTTGACTTCCTCTTTGCTTCCTATTGACAGGAAGTGGAACGGGGACGTGCTGTTCTTTTAGGGACGGCCAACAAAGCGCTGCCCCGGCTGCAGGGAGGACTACATTTTTTTTTTACATTTTACATTTTAGTCATTTAGCTGCCGCTCTTATCCACGAGTGACTTCCGGTGAGTGTGACAGTAGAATAAGCTTCAATTCCTGGATCATCAATAATACAAGCAACCAATTGTAAGGAGGTCAAAGGTCAGAGCAACAGCACCTTGATAATATTCCTGTGACCCTAGAATGATCATGTATGACAGAGGAATGCTGGGTAAGGGCATAACAGCTGAGGAGACAAATAGGAAATACATCACATTAAGGAAGTAAGATGCTCTGAAAATGCCGTTTCATTGTGACTTTAAGTTACAATAGACAGGGAGCGACTCTACACACACACACACACACACACACACACAAACACACAAACACACACACACACACACAGGCAAACATATGCATTCACACATGTGGACCGCAGTAAGACCAGCAGTCCCTGAGGTGTCAGCTAATCCAAATCCTGATAAAAATAAAGAATTCCTGCATGCACATACAGTATACACACATGCACATGCGTACACATTCACAAAACACACTTCCATCACATGCACCCCCCTCACACACACACACACACGCATGCAGACACTCTACCAAACACACACACACACGTGTACAGTACATACCTACAGCTACAGCGCACACACATGTACATTCATAAAAGGTACACGTGCAAAGAATGATCACCAGGAAATAGTTTGATTGCGTTAATGTTCTCTCTCTCTGTCTCTCTCTCTCTCTCTCTCTCTCTCTCACACACACACTCACACATGCATAGACACACAGACAGACAGAGACACACACACACACACACACACACGTTGCTTTGTTCAGCCCCCACCTGGAGTGAGGCAGAGTAAAGGTCACATGTGAACCAAAGGATGCAGTTAGGAGGGTATGGAAGGATGGATTAGAATAGCAGAATAGGGTGTGTGTGTGTGTGTGTGTGTGTGTGTGTGTGTGAGAGTGTGTGGATGGACAGGAGAGCACATAAGTTATGAAGTCAAAGCCTGGTCTAACCTTTTAGTATTTATAACCAACCAGCTGACTGCTGCTCTGCCAAACAGGATGATTGTGAGTGAGAGGCTGTAATCAGTTCAGTTCAGTTCAAACTTTACTTTCCTCTGAAAGGAAATGGTTTTGTTCTTCGGATGAACATCCAGTTCACAGATAAGACTTAGACACAGTCGACATCCAGATGCCTCGATGTGGGACTTTTTTACGTAAGTAGTTATGTGATTTTCTCCATGGAGATGACATGCAGGCCAAAACAGAACTCACAGAACTGATACCCAGGAAGAGTTTGCGCTCCAGACAGCCAAAACTCATTTGTCTTCATTCGTCCCGGGGCATTAAGAGCTGTGATAAATGATACGATGATCTTCACGTTAATTTAACTAATCATACAATACAGCAATCAGACCTGGACAAGATTCAGATTCTGATTCAGAAAGCTTTATTGTCTATCACAAGCATGAGAGGAAATTGTCTTTGACATGATTCATAAAAAAGACAAAGATATAAAGAGATAAGGGTTAAAAACATACATATGATTAGAGGTGGAAGAGTAAAACAGTGGACAGAAACAAGACAGATACAAATAGAAACAAACATATATTTCAACTATTGTGTACAATTTCCAGCCTTTTTACAAGATAAATCACATGCAACAGAAGTCATTTAAAGCCCCACTCTTATGACAGCACGGCCCAACACTGTTTCCCACTGCTGGTGCTGTTCAGTGTTGATTCACTGGAGTGAAGAGTTGTTGACAGCAGGCACGCAGCAGGTAAACACATCTGACTTTTATTTGGAGGCTGTAAAAATATTTGTTTACATTTCCTACATTTCCATTATTACTACTGGACTCTGTGTAGGCTTGACTGCAATAATCCTCAAGGACTATGTGGTACTTTTTTACTTTTTATTGGCACCTTCTATTCATTTATTTATTTATATGACTCTTTGCTTTTAAGTAATTTTGGTTTTTAACCCTGTGCATGCTGCATTACCTTCTTTTATTGTGTATTGTCTCTAATCTATAGTTATATGTTAATACAGATTGTGTGAGCTACTGGACAACTGAATTTCCCCAAGGGGATGAATAAAGTATTTATCTATCTATCTATCTATCTATCTATCTATCTATCTATCTATCTATCTAATATCGTAAACACTGAAATAAAGCAGTTGTTTTTGATTTATTATTGGTTATAAAAGTTACTGAACATATTGCCAACACATTTTCCATGTGTGAATTGAACTCTTCAAGAATATATGTGAAGATACATAAAATGTATAACTGAATTTTGGATTAGGGCTTTAAACATTGCAAAGCATATTCAAATAGCTTTCTGCCAGGTTTCATAATAATAAACATAAATTTCACTCCCATAAAGAGTCAAAACGACAAAACTTGATAATATTCTTTCACTGCTGTGTTTAGAAACCGAAAAATGTTAAGATACCGTCCTCTAGTGGTCACCAGCGGTGCGTGCAACTCCTTGTTTGCACTAAGTACATCTGAAGGGTTTCATTCCAAAGTGTTATATATTCATTTTGGAAAAGTGTCTTAAGATGACTCCTAACTTCACTACTAACCCATAATGCCATAATATGCTTCACTTTCATGCCAGCTGTCAATACGAGAGAGTGAGTGTCATTTTTTTTAATGGTAGATTTCTCATTTTGGAACGAAACTCTTCCTTTGCCTTTATGTTTTAGACATTTATCGAACTCTCTTATCCGGAGTGTCTTAGACTGAGTGCAGCAGTGGAATAAACATCAACTTCTGAACGCCAAACATGACAAGCAAACAAGTTAAGGGTTAAAGCACCAGTGCCTCAGCAAAAATAGTGTTTTTATCACTGTGAAAATTAAACTAGACTAACTGAAATGTCTCTGGTCTTGTTCTGGCTCACTGCAACTCGGTGCTTATGCAGGCAGGAATTTCATTATTTGGGTGATTATTCCTTTAAAGGTAATCAGATCCTCCAGCAGCCAAGCTTGGCTCTAAACAGAGTTGATAAAAAAACCCCATTATGAATACATTCTACTGACATTTCCAAAACTTTTTGCCCATTAATCTTTTTCCATGCATGGCAAACATCATTTCAAATTCTATGGTTATAGTACAAATTGAACTATCTCAGGCCGTAGCAAGCAACGTATTTGAATGTATTTGAAAGTATTTGAAAGTATTTGAATTCTAAGGCAAGTACTCAAGTTTCTCCAACTGACTGTATCATAGTCAGACTGAAACACAATGCCAACATAAGCATTACATAAAAACATATCAGTGTCAAAGCCTTCCTTATTCACATAATAAAAAGCACAGACATTTGATGAAATTATATTCAGAAGAAGTACAATTTAATAAAAGAACCTATTGAAAACAAAACAACAAAAATGTGTGTGTGTGAGAGAGAGAGAGAGAGAGAGAGAGAGAGCAGCAAGAGAGCTTGAGAGAGAGGCTTTTGTTTTGTCTATGTGTGCATGTGTGTATCTACGTGTCTGCTGTGTTTTCATGTACGCGACATTGTGTGAGTCTTATTGAGGTCCGGTGGATCCGGTGGATCCGGTGGATCAGATGGATCCCTTCAGCTCTTTCTCACACACCCAGTGGAACTTTACTCGACAGAGGGCGCAGTGCCAGCTCTCCAAGCCCCCGTCCTCGGCCGGGTCAGAGTACACACAGTTGAAATAGAACGGAAGGGTCAGCTCCTCACTTTTCCAGAAACTACAAAACACGACATGACACACTGTTTGTTACGGAAGCCCACTGAGGACATGTATTCATACATTTTATTTACGCAGTTTTGATGAATAATAAATAAATGATAACAAGTTTATTTTCTTTGTTTTCTCAAGATATCGAGTTATTTATGTCATCATCAAAATGAAAAAAAATTTTTTTCTCAAGATAATGACATATTACTGAAAAGCCAAACGTTGCAGTCGGCCTACCTGTTACCTGTTATGTAAATTAAATTTTATGCTTTAACATGAATTTCTACACGTTTGTTTTCCCTTTGATGGAACAGATTGCTTTGCATAGACCTGTAAATCCCACATTAATGTATTTTGAAATAACTTCATAGCACAACAAAATATGCAAAAAGTCAAGGGGGGTGAATACTTTTGCAAGGCACTGTATAGCATGTGATTGTTCTTTTTCCTCTTTTGGTAACGTGTTTTTTGTTATGCCTGCTATGAAAATTGCCCTGAGGGAATAAATACAGTTCACTGAATTGAACTGAACTGATTTGAATTGAAGAGTTCAATTCCATAATGCTTTCTGTATTCATTTTTTTGGGGGGGAAAAAACAGTGCCTAATCATTCAGTATCTGTAAAATATTGAGCATCCAGTGTGTGTGTTGTCACTTTGTTTACCAAGGACACAGATTAACTGCTACCCTTTAAAACCCTTTTAAATTCTGTTCTGTCAGTCATTTTGTACTATGTGTCACTGTTTTCAGATAGTGATTATCTCATTGTTCAACCGACTGAACCAAGCTGAGCTAAACTGAAACAAATACAACTCAATGGAAATGAATGGAACTGAGCAACTGATTGAACCAAATCAAATGAAAATTAAATTTAAACTGCTAATTAATACAAGTCAAGTTTGTATAAATCAATCAACCTTGAGTCTCTGCCACGCTCTGACTGACTGAGATCCTGAATTGCTGTGCTTTTCCAGTTAACAGGTAAGATGATGTATCTATCCTATACATATACTGTGTATATATATAGGCTACATGCTTTAGCCTGCTGAGCTAATAGGATGCCACAGTTTCTACCCAATTTGATGAGTCATACATGCAGAGCTATGAAATCTAATCATTGCTGTACAGTATACTGCTGTTAATCAGGAGTATCATTTTGTTCATGATTGCAGCTCTGGATTACAGCCTGGGAAATGTTCAAACCGTCTTACCTAACAGTCAGGGCGCTTCCATCCACCCAAGTCCATTTCCTCTGTCCGAACCGAACTGACTCATCATCCAAGCCGATCCACGCTTCACCATCAGCACCCAGTGTTAATAACCACTTATTGAGCATTACCTAATGGGGGAGATTTGTAAATTGAATTTGATTTTGACATGCTTTATTGATTGTGTTTTATGAGTGGGGGGTGAATAAAGTGTATCACACACACACACACCTGTTCTGCTTCACTGTTTATGATGACCAGGTGAGCTCTTTTCGTCTCACAGTCTTGCCTGGCCTCCTGCCAGGTCTTTTTGTCAGAAGAGAGCAGGTAACAGCTGGACTGGTACGGCCTCCATCCTGAGGGACAGCTTGGGGCGTTTTGTTCTGTGAAAGGAAAGGAAAGGAAAGGAAAACAACAGAAAGGAAAGGAAAGGAAAGGAAAGGAAAGGAAAGGAAAGGAAAGGAAAGGAAAGGAATGGAACGGAAAGGAAAGGAAAGCAAAGGAAAGGAAATGACAGGACAGATCAGATCAGAAGAGAACAGAAGAGAAGAGAAGAGAAGAGAAGAGAAGAGAAGAGAAGAGAAGAGAAGAGAAACAAGGGAAGAAGCAACAAAAACCTAAGAATTAAAAATGTAAAAATTGTATGAATGGCAAGTATTCACATGTAAAACATGCATGAATCAGAAGACGGTGTAGAAAATAATATTCCAGATGGTACATTCGTCAACATATGCTGAACATGAAATATACTGTATATTCCTCAAACAATCAGCATCGATGTGCCCTTGAGCAAAGCATTTAACAGACTGTGGTTGTGAATGTGTGGAACTGTGTGAATGTGAAGCAGTTCGATCCTGCCTGCACCGCAAAACCTGCCCCGGATAAATAAAGGTTTAAACAGAAGAAATCACTCACCCAGTTCAGAAAGCTTCATTTGCAGCCGGTCCCTTTCCTCCTGAAGTGTCTTCATCTCATCTCCTAGACGACTGACCCGGTTCTCTAACATGTTCTTATCTCTGGTCAAAGCCTTTAAGGGCTGTTCCAGTTTGTTATCAGCATTGCCGGCTCTCAAGCACTCATTGCAACTGATCTGTAACTGTTCTGTCTCTTTGGTCAGGATGCTGTTTTCGGCCTGTATCTGGTTGCACTTTGTCTGTAACTTGTCAAAACTGGTCTGTAACTGGTTCCTTTGCCTTATCAGCTGGTCTCTCTCTTGAACCATCAGGGTGATATTGCCGGGCAACTCTTCACAAGACCCATCTGTGAAGGGAAAAAAGTAGAGGTTCCTCTTTGTGGCTCCGTGCTTTCAGAGAGAACGGTGTAGATTCGGGTCACATGACTTGGACTCGAGTCAGAAGTTTAATTGCTTGAGACTTGACTTGAGGCATGAAGAGAATACTTGAGACTTGACTTGGGTTCTGCTGACTTGGGACTTGACTTTGACTTGTACTTTGATGACTTAAAAAGGTTTCTAAAGTCTTGACAAAAGATCTTGTGTTTGTGTAAATGACTTAGATTGAAAGTGATGAGATTTGTTCCCCCACACAACTGAATTTAAATTCTGTTTTCTGAATTTGTATGGAATGATTGAATTTATTGAAGTTGAAACTAAAAGCAGAAATCAAACTCATGATGCTCTTACCAAGTTTTTATCCTATTAAAACCATATTGCATTGGAAAGTCCTAGATATTTAGTTCTCTTTCATAGCATTCGTTTTGATGTCTCACTATGGGATATGCTCCCTTGCGAAGCACCCACTATGCCAGCCGTGAGTGGCTGGCAGTTGTGATGTCTGCGTCCTCCCTTTATATAGGACTGACACTGCGTCACTAGCTTAACCGTTCACAGATCAGAGCAGACAAATCCGTCGCCGAACGCTCGTTTCCCTGGAACTACCTCCGGGTTTCGCCTACCTTCTCCATAGGTAAGGTGTTCAGAGAGATTAGCGGTAGCACTCTAGTCTGTCTCTGAATCCATACTCCAGCAAGACCCCTGTCCAAGGGGTGTCTTTTCTGGATTTTGAGGGGATGGAAAAGCATGCCATGGCCCGTCTACCCCCGATGGAACCATTGGGGGCAGCTCACCTCCACCCTAAGCTGTCGGCTGCATTGTCCAGGTCACTCTGCCGTCAAAAGCAGACCGGTTCCAGTCCACCATGACTGAGAGGGCGTATAAGACTGCTGCCATGGTGGTGAGGGCGCTCAATGTCACCTCCATGCTCACTGCTTACCAGGCCGATGACATAGCTGACAAGCCTGATACGGCCATGTGGGACTAAATCACCGCAGTCACAGACATCTGTCTCTGGGGCCAGTGCTGCGCTGTCCAGGCAACGGGAAAGTCTATGGTGATGATGGTGTTGCAGGAGTAAGCCAGGTGGCTCAACCTGCCTCATAAGGAGAAGGAGGACATATTGGATGTTCCAGTTGTCTCCGAAGGGATATTCAGCTCTGCCCTTGCCTCCATGCAGAAGCGGTGCGAGGCGAAGAAGAAGGATGATGAGGCTTTGCAGCTCTGTCTCCCACGGAGGGGCGCAGCCCACGGCACAGTTGTCTCCCAGATAGACCTTCGCTCAGGTGGTCTCCAGGCCTAACCCCCCCTTCCGCATCCCCAAATGCCCTAAGGTCCAGGTCTCTGTTGCTGCGCCTCCCAGAGCCCCCGATGCTAAAGGCGCCTGGTCCAAGAAGCCCTTCAACCCTGCTGCTACACAGGCTAGCCGGCCAGTTCTGACTTCCAGTCAGCAGGTGAGGGGGAAGAAGGTGGCATCTTCGGGGTCTACCCCGCCGCTGGAGGGACGGCCAGCTGTTCCCTGGCTTCCCTCACTCTGTTCTCCAGTGTATCCTTGGAGGAATCCCCAGGTGCTTCCCCACCCTACGACGTACGGCCCCGAGCTGCGCCACCACGTTCCAGCCAAGAGGAGACGAGACATCGCTGCGGTGGCAGGCTGTTCTCTGCCCCCCCCCCCCATGTCTCACAAGCACACAGTTACACACTTATTTCATAAAATAAATAAATTGTCCACTGTCGCATCCAGGCACTCAGCCGAGGGCGCAGTTAATTATTTCAGAACAGAGAAAAGAGAAAACACTGCTGCAAAACAATCTTTTTTTGCATTCTTGGGGGTGAACTGGCCCAGAAACGCTGTCCCAGCACTATCAGGGTGCGCTTGCGCAGTAGCGTCTGGTTGCACCGACTGGCCTCGGCCACTGGAGGGAAAACTCGAGGGTGCTGACAGAGCTCAGTTCAATTTTCCCCTGTCTTTGAGGAGAGGAAGTTGGGCAGCTTGTACAATGTCAGAGTGGGTGCTGAAGAGAATAACCAGAGGTTACAGACTTCAGTTTGCCATGGCCCACCTCAGTTCAGTGGTGTAGTATATTCTCAGGCACAGAGGGAATCAGCCCGTGTCTTACGCGCATGATCCGTCCAATTCTGGATCTGCATGCCCTGAACAAGCATCTCAGGAAAGTTTCATATGCTCACACACGCATCCCTTCTATGTTTAGTACGCCCTGGTTCACTTCCATTGACCTGAAGGACGCGTACTTTCACATCCCGATATATCCTCCACACAGGAAATATCTGAGATTTGCGTTTCAGGGCGTAGCATATGAATACCTGGTGTTGCCGTTTGGGCTGTCTCTCAGCCCGAGGGTGTTTGTGAAGTGTACCGAGGCGGCTTAAACTCCGCTCAGGGAGCAGGGGATCCACCTGACCACCTACCTAGACAACTGGCTTCTGCTTGCGCGCTCGGATCGGGAGGCTATAGCTCACACACACATTCTTATGGCTCACCTGGCCGACCTGGGCTTTACAGTGAACAGGGAAAAGAGTACATTGACTCCCAAAACATAGCTTTTCTGGGGCTGTCTCTGGATTCGGTGCTTTTCTCAGCTGGTCTGTCGGCGAGTGTGTGAGCGCATTCAGAGCCGCCTTGGCCCATTTCGGCGTGGGGAGGACGGTCTCCTTCAAATTGTGCCTGAGACTATTGGGCTTGATGGCTTCAGCCCTGCTCGTTGTGAGACTCGGCAGGCTGTACATGAGAGATTTCCAGCATTGGGTGGCCTCTGTCAGGTTAGACCTGGTGCATCATAGCCATCGCAGAGTGATGTTTCGGCGACGTGCGTACTTGCAATACACCGCTGGAATCAAAGGTCTATTCTGACGAAGGGTTTGCCAATGGGTGCAGTTCTGTTCAGAAAAATGGTTACTACCGATGTCAGCTTGTCACCTTGTCAGAATGCCCATATAAACTGCCTAGAGTTGTTAGCGGTCCTTCTGAGTCTGCAACACTTTCTCCCGTTCCTCAAGAGACATCATGTGCTAGTGAGGATGGACAATACCACCTATATCATGGTGGCCTATATCAACCGTCAGGGAGGTCTGCGCTCCCGGCAGTTACACATGCTGCCACGCAAACTGATATTGTGGAGCGATGTGCATCTCCTCTCTTTGATGGCGATGCACATCCCCTGGGCTCAGAATCTGATTTGCTGTCCAGAAGCAATCCTCTTCACGGGGAATGGAAACTGCACCCAGCTGTGGTAAACCAGATTTGGGCGCGGTTTGGCAGGGTGACAGTGGATCTGTTTGCGTCCAGAGAGAACGCACAGTGTCCGTTGTTTTTCTCACCTGGGAGTAGACGTGTTAGCGCACGACTGGCCGCATGTTCTGCTGTACGGGTTTCCTCAGAATGTTACAAATATCATTCAGAATGCTAGGGCGTCCGTTTCCAGTGTTTGGTGGGTGTGATTCTATCCTTCATTCAGGATTTAATGGATAAGCGGAGAGCATTCTCTACTGTTAAAGTGTACTGCTGCGTGCCATGATGGCTTTGGGGGAAAAGACAGTGGGTCAGCAACCCCTTATCTGCTGGTTCATTAGAGGGGCATGGAGGTTGCTCCCTGTCTCCAAACCTGTTTCCCCTTCTTGGGACTTGGCAGTTGTATTGGAGGCTCTGGTAAGCCACCCATTTGAGCCAATTGAGCAGATAGACATGAAGCCGTTGTCATTTAAAACGGCTTTATTGTTGGCTTTGACTTCGGCAAAACATGGGGATGATATTCATGCGTTGTCGGTGCATTCTGCATGTATGTGGTTTACCCCAGGGAATTTGCGGGTGACCTAACACTGCTTTTGTCGCTAAGGTAATCAACTCATGCTCACCTGTGGATCTTGTTGCTTTCCAACCTCTGCTGTTCAGCACTCCGGAGCAGCAACGGTTACATATGTTGTGTCCGGTGCGTGATTTGCGTGTAAACTTGGACAGAACTGGTGGTTTTAGGAAAGGGGACCAGTTGTTTGTGTCCTGGGCTAAGCCCTACAGGGGTAAGCCCATTACAAAACAAAAGCTTTCCCACTGGATAGTGGGGGCTATTGCACTGGCCTACTCAAACATGGGTCTTCAAGCCCCAGCTGGTTTACGCACGCACTCCACTTCCTGGGCCCTGTTTAGGAGGGCCTCTAGTCAGGATATCTGCGCTGCAGCGAGCTGGTCCTCACCTTGCAAGGTTTTATAAGTTGGATGTCACTTCCCCGAGTCTTGCTCATGCCGTCCTGAGCGTGGGCTCTGCAGCGGAGTAGTCGGGCTTTGGTCCAACATCTGGGTGTTTGGCAGTAAGAGATAAGCTTGTCTGGCAATACGGGAGTCTCCATATCCCATAGTGAGACATCGAAACAACTGCTATTGAAGAGAACTTTGCGTGAGAAATGCTTGTAGCACTGTTGCTACAATTTGGAAGCATTCACAATTTGAACTTCTTGGAATGGCCACATGCAAGATGGCGACTGTAAGGTCAACTGTCGTGCCACTCCTTGTCATCCTAAGGTATTTTACGATCAACCAATATTATTTTTTTCTTCTGAAAGCCATCGAGGAGCAAAAGAAACTGACATCGGTGGATTTGCTGCCATGTTCGCCATCGTGACGTCAAGTGGGAGCTATTGGAGCCTACAAAACATCCTGCATGTCCCGCTTGTTTTTACTGTGAATCCAATATGATTTGAACGCGGCAGCATGGGTCTATCATTCAGAATGCCACTCACTAAAGGATAAAAATACTAACTTTTTAAAACTTTGCAAATGGGTTTTCATTAGTTTCACAGAGGCTTGGTTATCTGTTGTCAGCAGTTTTACTCAACTGGTGTATTTGCCTTTTGCTGTGTGGTGCGGACAGTGCAGGACAGGCTGATACTCACAGGCTTGTAGCCGAAGGGAAATGTTGAGAGTGGACTGTAAGATGCACAGCAGGCCAAAGCTCAGTAAAACCAGTCTGTAGACCTTTGAGCCTGCTGGAGGAACACACACACACACACACACACACACACACGCATGCACAGTCAGTTTTCTGCATAAGATGTAGAGGATACTGATGGAATAGTTAGTCTAGTCTACATCTCTCAGACAATTCTCTCACTCATTTCCCATTTGTGGTTTCCTTCTGCACGCATGCAGATGCTAACACACACATACACACACACACACACACACACACACACACACACACACACACACACACAGACTCCCACTCAGTACCACACTTCCCCAATGATTTCATTTTCTGCAGTAGGGCAAATTTATTTTTATCTTTTTATTTTGCTTACTTGTCACTTTATGGATCTTTTTGTACCATTTTCCAAAATATTGTGTTCTGCTGTCATCCAGGTGTTTCTGTTGGCATCTTCATTTTTTGTTGTTTTGTTATGTTAGTGATGTTTATTAGGCCCCTTGTTTGCTTTTTAGTAAATTAGTAAATCAGTAACTGAATCTTTTTATTGTTTTTTAATCATTGTATTTCATCAGATTATTTTTTAAACACTTTACTACTATGATTTATTACTATGCAAATACAATAAACCAACCTAAACTAACTTAACTGATTATACAAACGTAGGAAAAGGAGTATTGATTTTGTGATTGTTTTAACCACAGTGTAGTTGATCACTGTATTTGAAGAAATCTGTGGGAATACCACAGTAAGCCGAGGTAGCACTGATGATATTAGATAAGATAAGATAAGATACTTTTATTGTCCTCTTAGGGAAATTTGTCTTGGACTCCATAACCCTAACCCTAACCCTAACCCTAACCCTAACCCTACAAACGCAACATAGCATCGCAACAAAACAAAACAAAAAACACAGATGACACAACCAGATTGCATACCTTATATTATATTGCACATCCCCATATTGCACAACCCCTGTGGCCAGCAACCTGTCCTACCTGTTGGCGTTGAGAGCCTTGATGGACATAGGCAGGAAAGAAGAGTGCTTATACCGAAAAAAGATGATACGCAAGGTGGAGAATATGAGTTGGGTCAGACACTATTTCCTCAGCCTATCTGTTAAGAGACTGCTCGTAAATAGACTGAAGTGATGAATGTTTTTTAGTGGCTACTATTTTCATGGCAGTCTGCACTAGACGAGCAATCTGTGATTTCAACTGTACAGACAAATAACCATACCATGCTGTTATCCCATATCTAATTATACTTTCTAACACTGCTTGGTAAAACAGTTTCTGCTCTACACCAAAGACCCTGAGTCTACGTAGAAAGTGCATATGTTGTTGCAGTCTAGAACAGAGACTTGCGACATGAGTCTTCAGCTGAGTGTTATTGATATGCACCCCCAGATACTTATAGAAGGAGACCTGATTGTTTGGTTATGAATAACCACTGAATAACCACTTAGTGTAAGTTGAAATCCTTCCACTGGGTTATTTTACCTTGTTTTGCTGCACCTTTACTTCACTTTTACAGTGAATGTTTGAATGCAGCCACTAATGCTATAAACACTCATATACGTCAATACATGAAAACATTATGTATGCCAAGTTCATATGACAATACAAGTATGATTTTGTTGTTATGGTTTAATGTATATAGGGACTTGTCTGTGGAATGAAAATAAAACTGCAAACTAAAGAAAAAAAAAGAAACACATCTCTTCTAGGGAAAAGTGTAGCTTTTGCTCTTGCAATTTGGTTTGTTAAGTTTGCTGGTTTGTTCCATAGAGAACATGCAGTACAATTCAAGTTTGTTTATGTCTACAGCCCTTTATCACAAACATGTCTCAAAGGACTTAGAATGAGTTTACTAGATCTAACTGATCGACAATCAGCCATAGAACAGAATGATATGGGACAAACATCAGGAAGAGCAAGGCAGATTATAGCAAGACATAACAGCCTACCTGTTCTACATAGCCTGACCTACCTGACACCACCAGCCTTAGACCCCCAATGCATACAAGGAAAAACTCCCATGAAAAAAACCTTGCTAGGAAAGAAAAAAGGAAGAAATCTTAGGTGGGCCGACATTTACATTTACCCTTCAAGCAGATGGCTTTAGTCCAGAGGGACTTACCATGAGTGCAACAGTAGGATAAGCTTCAATTCCTAGATTACCAACAGTAAACAGGTCCAGGGTCAGAGGTCACCGCACCCTGACAATATTACTATGACTCGAGAGTGTAAGAGAAAAGAGCTATGGAAAGAAACAGGGAAACTAAGCTAACTAAAGCTCAGAAGGCATTAAAAAATATTGATCGATCAATATTCAGACCTGAATCACGTCTCTTTCTCTCCTCCACTCTGTTCCTCTCTCCATCAGCCTGTGAATTGATATAATCTGCCATCTCCATCTCCTGCATGACGACCGTGTTGATCCAGCTGTTAAGAAGTACAGTATGATGGCCGATGAAATGTTTCTGTCGTTCCAGTCCCCGTTAGCAAACGCCTCTCTGAAGCACGTGTCAGACAGTGTGTGTGTGTGTGGGTTGTGTGCATGCATATGTGTAAATGTGTGTGCATTCGCATTTTGGTGTGTTAGTGTCTGTCTGTGTGTCTCAGTCCATCCTTCCTCATCTGTGCCTACTGATTTCATCATGACAGGTTTGTCACCAACCGCAGATAAAGAGCACTGATTTGCTTTTTTTTGTTATTTTGGGTCAAAACCCAGATGGCAACACAAATGGAAGTATTAAAAAACACTAATTACCATTGCAGTCCATGGTTTAATTTGAAGGGTTTCATTCTAAAGCGATCCATTTCGGAAAAATGTCTTAAAGGGGGGGTATCCTAGGATGTGGCAATTCTTAGTATTTCTGGTGATTTTGGTACTTGGAGGTGTGAAGTAATCACAGTAAAAAAATTGAATCATGTTACTGTGCCATTTCCCCACAGTCACTAACTATAAAACACGCCCCCTTGTACAAGCCAGTCAGATTTTGCTCCAGTTTCTATGTAGACACTGTACTGTCTGAAATCGACCAATCAGCGCTAAGGGCGGGCCTTCCAGAAAGGTCAGCAAATCAGAGCAGTAGCTCATTAGCATAAGAAGCTGCTTATGTAAAACAACCTGTTTTCTTGTAGGTGGGAAACAAACACTGGGAAGTGAATAGCTAAAGCTATAACTAAACGATTTTTACTGAAAAAAAACTTCACAGATGTATTTTATAGACACCAGGTAATTATATAAAATTGCTGAAAAAGCAAATGATACTCCTCCTTTAAGATGCCTCCTAACTTCAGCTGTCAATATAGGAGAGTGGGTATCATTTTGTTGAAAGGTGCATATCTCCTTTTGGAACGGAACTCTTCATTTGCCGTTTTAGACATTTATCTAACTCTCCGTTGTGACTGCAGCAGTGGAATAAACATCAAGTCCTGAGCGCCAACATTACAAGCAACCAACAGTACAACAAAGTCAAGCCTTAAAGCAATAACACCTCGGCAAAAGATGTAACATCTATTCCTTCTTCCCTCAAATAATCACACATGATGGAGAAGTCATTAACCGCCTCTCTGATGCATGTGCGTGTGATTGAGAAAGAGAGAGAGAGAGTGTGTGTAGGGGTGTGTGCACGCATATGTGTAAAAGTGTACGTTCGCATATAGCCGTGTGAGTGTGTGTGTCTCAATTCGTCCTTCCCTTCTGTAACCAACTGATTTCATCATGACAGTTTTGTCACTAACCACAGATAATAATAACACATGAGAAATGTGTATTTAATCCTATATCTTTTATTCAATTCATTACATATGAATACCTTACAAGCATTGCAGAACTCTTACAGAGATTGTACAGCATCTAACTTTATATTCTGTATTATTATTATTATTATTATATTCTCTTAGATGTCAGTCCCACAGCCGAGGACATTTTGATTTTCAACTGTTTGTCAAAGCCAGAAACCCGAGAATTAAGACTCTAATGTGTGATGTTGACTAGTAGAGTTTTTCTATGGACTGATACTGAGCTGACTGATGCCATCCACACACACACACACACACATACACACACACACACACACACACACACCCTGCCACTCATCACCACCACACTATCACATTATTTCACTTCCCCTTCTATGATTTAAGTCTTTTTTTCCCCTTGTCATTTTATGGATCTTATTTTGTGTCTTAGCTTGTCATCTGTTTTGTAAAGTTGTTGTTTTGTGTATTTCTTTCTTTTGGTTGTTTTGAGGTGAGAGAATTCTAGAAGCTCCTTTGGCTTTTTTTATTTTTTTCTATCTCTCCGACACAAAGTAGCCATTAGTTTTGCTTCTATCTATCTATTTGCTTCTATTTACAAAACGTTTTTGGTGATTATTAATTTGACATGCTTGGAAAACATCATTTCAAATTCTGTGGTTGTAGTACAAATGTAACTATCTGAGGCCATAGCAAGCAATGTATTTTAATACTGAACTTTCTCCAACTGACTGTATCATAGTCAGATTAAAACACAATGCCACAGACTGAGGTGTTGTCTCCAAATACAACTATAAACAGTCATAAACATAAACATTACATAAAAACATATCAATGGCAAAGCCTTCCTTCCACATAATAAAAAGCACAGACATTTGATTAAATTATAAGAGGTACAATATAATAAAATAACCAATTGAAAACACAATAAAAATCTATATGTGTGTGTGTGTGTGTGAGAGAGAGAGACAGAGAGAGAGAGAGAGAGAGAGATTTTGTCTAGTCTATGTGTGTATCTACGTGTCTGCTGTGTTTTCATGTATGCAACATTGTGTGAGTCTTATTGAGGTCCGGTGGATCCGGTGGATCTGGTGGATCAGGTGGATCAAGTGGATCAGATGGATCCCTTCAGCTCTTTCTCACACATCCAGCGGTGTGTTTCTCCACAGCGGGTGTTGTACCAGCTCTCCAAGCCCCCGTCCTCGGCCGGGTCAGAGTACACACAGTTGAAATAGAACCGAGGGTTCAGCTCCTCTTTTTTCCAGTAACTACAAAACACAACATGACACACTGTTTGCTACGGAAGCCCATTGAGGACATGTAAGATAAGAAAGAAAATTATCTTGAGATCTCAGGATAAAAAATGTTTTTTCTGCCACCCTGTGTTCGGGATATCAACGCAGATGTAGAAAAACTTAAATGTAAGTACCACCGCATTGTTTACATTCGCGCTTTATATTACGTTGACATTACATTTGACTATAAAATGCGCTTAAGGTCCTGAAGTGCTTTTCCACAGTAAACAGGTAAGACAATGTATCTATCCTATCATATACTGTATATATATATACTGTATATACAGTACATACATATACTATATATGGGAAGTGTTCAAAACGTCTTACCTAACAGTCAGGGCGCTTCCATCCACCCAAGTCCATTTCCTCTTTCCGGATGCAACTGACTGATCATTCAAGCCGATCCATGCTTCACCATCAGCACCCAGTGTGAATAACCACTTATTGAGCACTATCTGTGGGGAAGATTTGTATATTTAATTTGATTTTGACATGCTTTATTGATAGTGTTTTGTGAGTGGGGGGTGAATAAAGTGTATCACACACACACACACACACACCTGTTCTGCTTCGCTGTTTATGATGACCAGGTGAGCTCTTTTCATCTCACAGTCTTGCCTGGCCTCCTCCCAGGTCTTTCTGTCAGAAGAGAGCAGGTAACAGCTGGACAGGTACGGCCTCCATCCTGAGGGACAGCTTGGGGCGTTTTGTTCTGTGAAAGGAAAAGGAAAGGAAAGGACAAGACAGAAGAGAAGAGAAGAGAAGAGAAGAGAAGAGAAGAGAAGAGAAGAGAAGAGAAGAGAAGAGAAGAGAAAGAAGCAGGGGATAAAGCAACAAAAACCAAAAATAATTAAAAATTTAAAAATTGTATAAATGTTACAGAAGACGGTGTAGAAAATAATATTCCAGATGGTACATTCGTCAACATCTGCTGAACATGAAATAAACTGTATATTCCTCAGACAATCAGCATCGATGTGCCCTTGAGCAAAGCATTTAACTCCCATCTTGTGCAGTAGCAACAGACTGTGGTTGTGAATGTGTGGAATTGTGTGAATGTGAAGCAGTTCGATCCTGCCTGCACCGTAAAACCTGCCCCGGATAAATAAAGGTTTAAACAGAAGAAATCACTCACCCAGTTCAGAAAGCTTCATTTGCAGCCGGTCCCTTTCCTCCTGAAGTGTCTTCATCTCATCTCCTAGACGACTGACCTGGTTCTCTAACATGTTCTTATCTCTGGTCAAAGCCTTTAAGCGCTGTTCCAGTTTGTTATCGATATTGCCGGCTCTCAAAAGCTCATTATAAATGATCTGTAACTGTTCTGTCTCTTCAGTCAGGATGCTGTTATCGGCCTGTATCTGGTTGCACTTTGTCTGTAACTTGTCAAAACTGGTCTGTAACTGGTTCCTCTGCCTTATCAGCTGGTCGCTGATATTGCCAGACAACCCATCTGTGAAGGGGAGAAAAGATAGAGGTTCCTCTTTGTGGCTCCGTGCTTTCAGAGAGAAACATTTGCCGGCGGGGACTCGAGTCACATTACTTGGACTTGAGTCACAATAATTGAATTACAATTACAATTAATTGCTTGAGACTTGACTTGATGCATGAAGAGAATACTTGAGACTTGACTTGGGTTCTGCTGACTTGGGACTTAACTTTGATTTGTACTTTGATAATTTGACATAAGTTTTGACAAAATATCTTGTGTTTGTGTAAATGACTTAGGTTGAAAGTGATGAGATTTGTTCCAGCAGACAACTGAATTTAAATTCTGTTTTCTGAATTTGTATGGAATGATTGAATTTATTGAAGTTGAAACTGATTACAGAAATCAAACTCATGATGCTCTTACCAAGTTTTTATCCTATTAAAACCATATTGCATTGAAAAGTCCTAGATATTTAGTTTTCTTTCATAACATTCATTCGATGTCTCACACAGTTACACACTTATTTCATAAATTAAATAAATTGTCCATTGTCGCATCCAGCCGAGGGCGAAAACACTACTGCAAAACGAGTTGTTTTCCCGCTTTGTAACACCCTTAGATGGGGCCTCCGGTCTCTCGGGGGAGAAATGGTCCAGAAACGCTGTCCCAGCAGCATCGCAGGCGCAGTAGCGTCCGGTCGCACCGACCGGCCCCGGCAGAGCTCAGCTCAATTTCCTCCTGTCTTTGAGGAGAGAAAGTTGGGCAGCTTATACAGTGTCAGAGTGGCTTCTCGGGCACAGGGGGAATCAGCCCGTGTCTTACAGGAGCAAATTTCCTTGCTATTGGAAAAAGGGGCGATAATGATCAGAGCGAGCCTAAACAGCTTTTACTCAAGATATTTCCTGGTGCCAAAGAAAGGGGGTCACGGGATCCATCCAATTCTGGATCTGCGTGCCCTGAACAAGCATCTCAGGAAGTTCCAGTTTCGTATGCTCGCACACGCATCCCTTCTGCATTTAGTACGCCTGGGCGACTGGTTCACTTCCAGCGACCTGAAGGACGCGTACTTTCACATCCCGATATATCCTCCACACAGGAAATATCTGAGATTTGCGTTTCAGGGCGTAGCATACGAATACCTGGTGTTGCCGTTCGGGCTGTCTCTCAGCCCGAGGGTGTTTGTGAAGTGTACCGAGGCGGCTTAAACTCCGCTCAGGGAGCAGGGGATCCACCTGGCCACCTACCTAGACGACTGGCTTCTGCTTGCGCGCTCGGATGGGGAGGACGGTCTCCTTCAAATTGTGCCTGAGACTGTTGGGCTTGATGGCTTCAGCCCTGAGACTCGGCAGGTTGTACATGAGAGATTTCCAGCGTTGGGTGACCTCTGTCAGGTTAGACCCGGTGCGTCACGGCTGTTGCAGAGTGACAGTTTCGGCGACGTGCGTACTCGCATTGAACCGCTGGAATCAACGGTCTTTTCTGGCAAAGGGCGTGCCAACGGGTGCAGTCCTGTTCAGAAAAGTGGTTACTACCGCTGCCAGCTTAACAGGCTTGGGGGGAGTACACGAGGGCAGGATAGTGAACGGGATCTGGGACGGTCGTCTCCAGCAGCAGTTACACATGCTGGCATGCAGACTGATATTGTGGAGCGATGCGCATCTCCTCTCTTTGAGGGCGACGCACGTCCCCGGGGCTCAGGATCTGGGGGTGGATTTGCTGTCCAGAGGCAATCCTCTTTACTGGGAATGGAAACTGCACCCAGCTGTGGTAAACCAGATTTGAGAGCGATTTGGCAGGGCGACAGTGGATCTGTTTGCATCCAGAGAGAACGCACAGTGTCTGCTGTTTTTCTCTCTCCACGACCAGGACGCACTGCTGGGAGTAGAGGTGTTCGCGTACGACTGGCTGCGCGTTATGCTGTACGGGTTTCCCCCGTTGGCCTTGATTCCCCCCACTGAGGGAGGAAAGGATGAGGGAGAATCGTTTGAGGTTAATCCTGATCGCTCATCACTGGCCCTCAATGCACTTGCTGGCAGACAGCGGTCAGCCTTGGCCGCAGAGGAGTAGTTACAAAACATCCTGCATGTCCTGCCTGTTTTTACTGTAAATCCAATATGATTTGAATGCGGCATTAACATGGCATAGAATCTATCATTCAGAATGCCACTCACTAAAGGATAAAAATACTAACTTTTTAAAACTTTGCAAATGGGTTTTCATTAGTTTCACAGAGGCTTGGTTATCTGTTGTCAGCAGTTTTACTCAACTGGTGTATTTGCCTTTTGCTGTGTGGTGCGGACAGTGCAGGACAGGCTGATACTCACAGGCTTGTAGCCGAAGGGAAATGTTGAGAGTGGACTGTAAGATGCACAGCAGGCCAAAGCTCAGTAAAACCAGTCTGTAGACCTTTGAGCCTGCTGGAGGAACACACACACACACACACACACACACACACACACACACACACACACACACACACACACAACTACTCAGTACCGCACTTCCCCAATAATTTCATTTACTGCAGTAGGGCAAATTTATTTTTTTAATTTTGCTTTCTTGTCACTTTATGGATCTTTTTGTACCATTTTCCACTATATTGTGTTCTGCTGTCATCAAGGTGTTTCTGTTGGCATCTTCATTTTTTGTCAGTTTTGTTTGTTTTGTTATGTTAGTGATGTTTACTAGGCCCCTTGTTTTTTTTTTTTAAATAAATTGGTAAATTAGTAACTGCATCTAATACAAACGTATTAGATGCAAAAAGGAGTATTGATTTTGTGATTGTTTTGACCACAGTGTACCACAGTGTTCATCGTACTTACTTACCACAGTAAGCCGAGGTAGCACTGATGATATGAGTTGAAATCCTTCCATTGGATTACTTTTACTTTGTTTTGCTGCACTTTTCCTTCACTTTTACAGTGAATGTTTGAATGGGTCGACTAATGCTATAAACACTCATATACGTCTATATATGAAAACATTATGTATGTCAAGTTTACATTAGAAGTATGATTTTTTGTTATGGTTTAATGTTTGCCTTTGGAAAAAGAAATGTGAGAAAAATATGTGTATGGACTTGTCTGTTGAATGAAAACGAATTGCTCTTGCAATTTGGAGATTGCAGTGGTTAATATTGCCGTTTGCTGGTTTGTGCCATAGAGAACATGCAGTACAATTCAAGCTCAAGTTCAAGTTTGTTTATGTCTACAGCCCTTTATCACAAACATGTCTCAAAGGACTTAGAATGAGCCTAACTAGATCTAACTGATCGACAATCAGCAATAGAACAGAATGATATGGGACAAACATCAGGAAGAGCAAGGCAGATTATAGCAAGACATAACAGCCTACCTGTTCTACATAGCCTGACCTACCTGACACCACCAGCCTTAGACCCCCAATGCATACAAGGAAAAACTCCCATGAAAAAAACTTTGTTATAGCAAAAAAAAAAAAGGAAGAAATCTTAGGCGGGCCGACATTTACATTTACCCTTCAAGCAGATGGCTTTATCCAGAGGGACTTATAATGAGTGCAACTGTAGGATAAGCTTCAATTTCTAGAACAGTAAACATTCCCAGGGTCAGAGGTCACCGCACCCTGACAATATTACTATGACCCAAGAGTGTAAGAGAAAAGAGCTATGGAAAGAAACAGGGAAACTAAGCTAACTAAAGCTCAGAAGGCATTAAAAAATATTGATCGATCAATATTCAGACCTGAATCACGTCTCTTTCTCTCCTCCACTCTGTTCCTCTCTCCATCAGCCTGTGAATTGATATAATCTGCCATCTCCATCTCCTGCACGACGACCCTGTTGATCCAGCAGTTAAGAAGTACAGTATGATGGCCGATGAAATGTTTCTGTCGTTCCAGTCCCCGTTAGCAAACGCCTCTCTGACACACGTGTCAGACAGTGTGTGTGTGTGGGTTGTGTGCATGCATATGTGTAAATGTGAGTGCATTTGCATTTTGGTGTGTTAGTGTCTGTCTGTGTGTCTCAATCCATCCTTCCTCATCTGTGCCTACTGATTTCATCATGACAGTTTTGTCACCATCCGCAGATAAAGAGCATCGATTTGCTTTTTTTAAAATTATTTTGGGTCAAAACCCAGATGGCAACACAAATGAAAGTATTAAAAAACACTAATTACCATTGCAGTCCATGGTTTAATTTGAAGGGTTTCATTCTAAAGCGATCCATTTTGGAAAAATGTCTTAAGATGACTCCTAACTTCACTACTAACCCATAATGTGCTTCACTTTCATGCCAGCTGTCAATATGGGAGAGTCATTTTTTTTTTAAAAATGGTGGATATCTCATTTTGGAACTGAACTTTTCATTTGCCTTTATCGTTTTATCTAACCTTTATCTAACTCTCTTATCCGTTGTGACTTAGACTGACTGCAGCAGTGGGATAAACATCAAGTCCTGAACAACATCAACTTGACAACAACATCGCAAACAACCAACAGTACAACAAAGTCACGGGTTAAAGCACCAGCTCCTCAGCAAAAGATGCAACAACTTCTCCTCCTTCCCGCAAATAATCATACATGACGGAGAAGTCATTAACTGCCTCTCTGATATATGTGTGTGTGATTGAGAAAGAGAGTGTGTATGTGTGTGTGTGTGTATGTGTGCATGCATATGTGTAAATGTGTGTGTTTGCATAGTGGCATGTTAGTGTGTGTGTCTCAATTCGTCCTTCCCCTTCTGTAACCAACTGATTTCATCACGACAGTTTTGTCAGCAGCCACAGATAATAATCACACATGATGGAGAAATGTGCATTTAATCCTATATCTTTTACTCAATTCATTACATATCAATACCTTACAAGCATTGCAGAACTCTTACAGAGATTGTACAGCATCTAACTTTATATTCTCAATTTTATTCTTAGATGTCAGTCCCACAGCCGAGGACATTTTGATTTTCAGCTGTTTGTCAAAGCCAGAAACCAGAGAATTAAGACTCTAATGTGTGACGTCGACTAGTAGAGTTTTTCTATGGACTGATACTGGGCCGACTGATGCCATCCACACACACACACACACACACACACACACAGACACACACTTCCGCTCATTACCACACTATCACATTATTTAACTTCCCCTTGTGCTATTTTAAGTCATGAAACATCATTTCAAACTCTATGGTTGTAGTACAAATTGAACTATCTGAGGCCATAGGAAGCAACACATTTGAATACAAGTATTTGAATTTTAATGCATATACTCAAGTTTCTCCAAATGACTATATTATAGTCAGGCTAAAACACAATGCCACACAAGGTGTTGCCTCCAAATACACGTATAAACAGTCATAAACATAAACATTACATAAAAACATATCAGTGGCAAGTCCTTCCTTATTCACATAATAAAAGACATTTGATTAAATTATATTCAGAAGAGGTACAATATAGTAAAAGAACCTATCGAAAACAACACAGAATATGTTGTGTGTGAGAGAGAGCAGCGAGAGAGCTAAAAATAAAGATTGCGTGAGTCTTATTGAGGTCCGGTGGATCCAGTGGAGCTGGTGGATCCCTTCAGCTCTTTCTCACACACCCAGCGGTGTGTTTCTCCACAGCGGGTGTTGTACCAGCTCTCCAAGCCCCCGTCCTCGGCCGGGTCAGAGTACACACAGTTGAAATAGTACCGAGGGTTCAGCTCCTCGTTTTTCCAGAAACTGCAAAATACAACATGACACACTGTTTGTTACGGAAGCCCATTGAGGACATGTATTCATACATTTTATTTATGCTGTTTTCCGATGATAACGAGTTTATTTTCTTTGTTTTCTTGAAATATCGAGTCATTTATGTCATGATTTTGAGAGAACACATTTTGTTTATATGATAATCAGAATCAGAATCAGAATTAGCTGTATTGGCCAAGCATGTACGCATACAAGGAATTTCATTACGTTTTTTTCGTTGATAATGAGAAGATTATCTTGAGATCACAGGATAACAAAAATGGTTTTCTCTGCTTGGAATTAACATCTTAAAGGAAACAAATGTTGCAGTCGGCCTACCTGTTAAGCGCATGTTATAGTCGAACGTAATGTAAATGTAATGTAAAGCGTGAATGTAAACCACTTACATTGCAGACATGACGACTATCACCAGTAAAAACAATGGGATCTGTTGGAGCAGTTGGAGCTTGAAGAGTTTGAATGGAATGGAAGGAACAAAAATGTCTTCCATCAACCCAGGTACGTCAGTCCTCGTCCTCATATCTAGTCCAACTGTTTAATGATTGTGCTGCGAGGTGCAAGGCGACTTTGTGTTGAACCAGGCACTGAGCTTCAAGCCTTCCAGCTGCTGGTCCCAAAGCAGGAGACCCAGAGTTTGTGGGAAGATTATCACCAAGAAACTGGTTATCCCAATAGTGAGCGGAACCTCTCAGTCCTGCACCGGCAATTCTTCTGGCCTGGCATGAGTCATGACGTGAAGGAGTGGACAGCAAGCTGCCCCCTGGGCTTGTGTAACAAGGTTGGCCCAGAGGTGAGAGCACCCTTGATGCCTATTAGCACATCTTACCCTGAAGTGGTAGGTATAGATTATCTTTCTCTGGGTCGTCCAGAAGATAATCATCCCTACATTCTTGTAATAACAGACTTGCTTTCCAAGTATGTTTCCCAGTAGCAGTACCAGTGAAGGACCAGTCTGCAGATGCCACTGCTAAAGCCCTCTACAATGCCCTCATCCAGGGGTTTGGATGTCCAGAGCACATACTCTCTGACCGGGGTGCTGCATTCAAGTCTGCCTTGCTTAACGAACTCTGCACACTGTATGGCTGTCACAAGAGCTGCACCGCTCCAACCCATCCACAGGGGAAGGGTGCCTGTGAGAGGTTCAACCAAACCCTCTTTGGCTGAGAGTGATCATGCACAGTGGCCAGGTAAGTTGCCTGCACTGCTCCAAGCCTATAACAATACGACACACAGCACTACTGGGATGACCACACATTATGTGGTCTTTGGACGACATGCCCGACTCCCCATTGACTGGGCAATGGGAGTAGCACCACCAGTAGAGCCACATGATCTCCAGGGTTGGGCACAGGAACACTATCATTCTCTTACGAAGGCATACCAGCTTGTACAGGAACAAACAAAAAACAGGCAAGATCGAGACCAAGAACGCTACAATCGCTATGCCTGAACACTCCCTGCTCCCAGGAGAACGAGTCCTTATACGCAACTTCCGCCGACGAGCAAGAGGGAAGCTGGCACCAAGGTGGTCACCAGAGCCATTTATGGTAGTGTCTCTATTAAGCGAGGGTCACCCAGTTTAGATCTTATGACCGGAAAATAAAGAGGGTCCCAACCGAACCATTCACCATAACAATCTGCGACCATGCCCCCTTCTATCTATTGCAGGTGACCCAGACTAACCCGGCCCCATCAGCGGAGGGAGGCCAGGAGAGAAGGCCCCAGATGAAGGGAACACCCCCACCCACTTTGTGGCTCCCTAGTTCAGTTCCCTTTGGGCCACCCTATGCTTCCTGCAGCTTGCCCTGCACCAGCCGACCCACCTGAGCCTGCAGAAGCTGGCCCATGACCACCCATGTGGCCCAATGTCCCTGAACGGGCCACACGGGCCACCTGTGGCCTGCCACCCAAAAGGTACCATGATGCATAGGTAGTGGTCGGGACGACCACTGAAAAAAGGGGGGGGAGACTTTATGATGCTTGAGAAGTTGGTAACGGATTCTGTGGGTATGCTATTATAATTTGACTGCAGTGAATACTTTGGTTGTTGTGTATATTTTGTGTGTATATTTTGATTGCTGTGCCACATTGTATTTTTGGGTTGCTGTGTGATATTGCTTTGGGCTATTGGCTATCTTTTTTCTTGGGTTATTGTTTTGGGTTTTTTTGCATGTTGTGCTTTTTGTTTTTTCTGAGACTACTCACAGACTGAAGTTGCTGATTAGCAAATTAGCATAGCTGTGCTTCCCATGAGGCTCTTCCCTGCCCAATTCAAGGATAGATCAGCTAATGAAGAAAAGCGGATTCACCTGCAGAGGATGGGGCGTGCTCTGGCAGAATGACTTGAGGCAAGCCACAGGACACGACAGAAGACTGCCAACCTGATCCGAGTAACCGGAACTGACCAAGCCGACCAGGGACCCCACAACACAACCGACCGCTGAGACCGGGGGAACGATGTAGCCTAACGCCCTCCATCGCCAACTGTAGCCAACGTGACGACAGCCTCTACACAAGACGCCGATCCGGCACTCACCTCGATACAACGCTCCCAACCGCTTCCATAAAGGGAAGTGATCCTCGGTCCTGGGTATGTGTGTGTACACCTCTCGAGTTTTCAAATCAGTAATTGCTACTGTCTGCTCTGCAGCACCGAGCTGCTGACAGAGAGGAGCTACGGAGGGCCTCCCGAACGAGAAGTCCAGTCATCGCGCCGCCGGCCTGAGGACGGACTGAGTAAATAGGCCATCGGGACACGGTGAGAGTTGAACGGCATTGACGGGGGAATTTTCCTGTCGAGGAACTTTTCATGGAGTTTTTAGTTGTTGGTCTATATTAACTAGGCTGTGTTGTAGGTTTTGGTCAGGTTCAGCAGTTAGAATTTAGTTTAGGCATTTGTTGTTTACCCAGTTTTAATCCCTTTTAACAGTCAGCATGTCGTCATGTCAAGTGTGATGCACCGGACTTGGAAATTTCCGGGAGCATTGTTTTTACTATTTTGGTAACGTGTTTTTTTTATGCCTGCCATGAAAATTGTCCTGAGGGAATAAATACAGTTCACTGAATTGAACTGAACTGAGGTGAATTGAAGAGTTCAATTCCGTAATGCTGTCTGTATACATTTTGGAGAAATCATCATCATTCAGTATCTGTAAAATATTGAGCATCCAGTGTGTGAGTGTTGTCACTTTGTTTACCAAGGACTCAGATTAACTACTACCCTTTAAAAAGCAACATCTTATTCATGATTGCAGCTCTGGATTACAGCCTGGGAAATGTTCAAACCGTCTTACCTAACATTCAGGGCGCTTCCATCCACCCAAGTCCATTTCTTCTCTCTGGACCGAACTGACTGATCATTCAAGCCGATCCACACTTGACCAGCAGCACCCAGTGTTAATAACCACTTACTGAGCATTACCTGTGAGGGAGATTTGTATATTTAATTTGATTTTGACATGCTTTATTGATTGTGTTTTGTGAGTGGGAGGTGAATAAAGTGTATCACACACACACACACACCTGTTCTGCTTCACTGTTAATGATGACCAGGTGAGCTCTTTTCATCGCACAGTCTTGCCTGGCCTCCTCCCAGGTCTTTCTGTCAGAAGAGAGCAGGTAACAGCTGGACAGGTACGGCTTCCATCCTGAGGGACAGATTTGGGCGTTTTGTTCTGTTCAGGGGACGGGACGGGACGGGACGAGACAGAACAAGGTAAGACAAGGTAAGACAAGGTAAGACAAGGTAAGAAAACACAAGAAAAGACAGGACAGATCAAAATAGAACAGAAAGAAGCAGGGGATAAAGCAAAAAAAGCGTAAGAATTAAAAATGTAAAAATTGTATGAATGGCAAGAAAATGTGTTCTTGCTTACAAGAGTCAGAAGACGGTGTAGAAAAGAATATTCCAGATGGTACATGCGTCAACATATGCTGAACATGAAATATACTGTATATTTCTCAAACAATCAGCATCAACGTGCCCTTGAGCAAAGCATTTAACAGACTGTGGTTGTGAAAGTGTGGAACTGTGTGAATGTGAAGCAGTTCGATCCTGCCTGCACCGCAAAACCTGCCCCGGATAAATAAAGGTTTAAACAGAAGAAATCACTCACCCAGTTCAGAAAGCTTCATTTGCAGCCGGTCCCTTTCCTCCTGAAGTGTCTTCATCTCATCTCCTAGACGACTGACCCGGTTCTCTAACATGTTCTTATCTCTGGTCAAAGCCTTTAAGCGCTGTTCCAGTTTGTTATCAGCATTGCCGGCTCTCAAGCACTCATTGCAACTGGTCTGTAACTGTTCTGTCTCTTTGGTCAGGATGCTGTTTTCGGCCTGTATCTGGTTGCACTTTGTCTGTAACTTGTCAAAACTGGTCTGTAACCGGTTCCTTTGCCTTATGAACTGGTCTCTCTCTTGAACCATCAGGGTGATATTGCCAGGCAACTCTTCACAAAACCCATCTGTGAAGGGAAAAAAGATAGAGGTTCCTCTTTGTGGCTCCGTGCTTTCAGAGAGAAACTTACGGCATAGCTGCACCGGCTGCATTTCTGTTCCGTCCGTTTGGGTCGGATCAGATATGCAGCCGTTAACTTTAATGCAACCTGCTGCACTGGCTGCTCTGTAGCACGTTGACGGATCTGCTGACGGAGCCGCAACTCTGGAGATACGCAAGACTTCTATTTTTGATGGACTACGCATCGGTCTGTTCCGTATTTTTGCCATATAAATGTATAGAAATGCCAATATTTTGCTTATTGTAGTTATTTATCACCATGTCAGTTAACAAAATAGAGGATACATGAACCAGTGTTGCTTAAATAAATGTTGGAGATGAGGTTATCCATGGATAGCCGCTGACAAGCTTATATTTGGCGACAGTACACCTAAAAAAAAAAAGTGACAAAAGTACTGTACACTGTATGGTACATTAATGTTCCTCACAGTACAACTTAAACTGCCGAGCTGCAACTGGGCCGCAACAAGTCCGGATACGCAAACGGGACCCATGCTGTGTAGTTCTGGGGTTAGAGAAGCTTTGAAGCAATGAGAGAAATTCTTTTTTTTCCCCAGCGCTAGCTTCTTTTTCTCATTGTTTGTAATAGAAAGGAGGCACTGTTGTTACAACTTGGAAGTGTTCACAAGTTGAACGTACGTAAGAACAATCGTAAGGTCAACTGCCGTGCCGCTCTTGTCATCCTAAGGTATTTCACAATCAACCGATATTATTTTCTTCTTCTGAAAGCCATCGAGGAGCAAAGGAACCGATCGGCCATGTTCGCCATCGTGATGTCAAGTGGGAGATATCGAGCCTACAAAACATCCCGCATGTCCCGCTTGTTTTCACTGTACATCCAGTATGATTTGAACGGGGCATTAGCATCGGTCTATCATTCAGAACGCCACTCACTAAAGCAGTGGTTCGCAACATGGGGTCCGGGGACCACCAGGGGTCCTTGAGGGGGTTCCAGGGGGGCAAATTGATGAATTGTTAAACTTCAGCATTATTTATAAGAAGTTAACACAATTAGGCAATGTAGAAGAATGACTGTTTTGATCATAGTTACACTGTTATGTCTCTACCTACAATGCAGACAGTCATGGAATTCTGTACAAAATCATATCTGACAATAAAAATATTATCAGATTTGGGTCAGAGAGAAAGAAAATCTTCAAATGGGGGTCCGTGGCCCTAATGTGGACTAAATTAGGGTCCTTGATATGAAAAAGGTTGAGAACCACTGCACTAAAGGATACAACTATTTCAACTTTTCAACTTTTCAAATGGGTTTTCATTAGTTTCACAGAGGCTTGCTTATCTGTTGTCAGCAGTTTTACTCAACTGGTGTATTTGCCTTTTGCTGTGTGGTGCGGACAGTGCAGGACAGGCTGATACTCACAGGCTTGTAGCCGAAGGGAAATGTTGAGAGTGGACTGTAAGATGCACAGCAGGCCAAAGCTCAGTAAAACCAGTCTGTAGACCTTTGACCCTGCTGGAGGAACACACACACACACACACACACACACACACACACACATGCACGGACACAGTCAGTTTTCTACATAAGATATAGAGGATACTGATGGAATAGTTACATCCATATTGCCAATGAATCTACATCTCTCAAACAATTCTCTCACTTATTTCCCATTCTTGGTCTCCTTCTGCATGCATGCACATGCTAACACACACACACACACACACACACACACACACACACCCACACACTCCCACTCAGTACCACACTTCCCCAATGATTTCATTTTCTGCAGTAGGGCAAATTTATTTTTTATTTTGCTTACTTGTCACTTTATGGATCTTTTTGTACCATTGTCCACTATATTGTGTTCTGCTGTCATCAAGGTGTGTCTGTTGGCATCTTGATTTTTTGTTGTTTAGTTTCTTTCGTAATGTTTGTGATGTTTACTAGGCCCCTTGGGGTTTGTTTTTTATCTCAAGTGCACAAATTAGTAACTGCATCTTTTCATTGTTTTTTGTTACTGTATTTGATCAGTTTATTTGTAATCACTTTACTTCTATGATTTATTAGTGTGAAAATAAAATAAGCCAACCTAAACTAACCTAAACTGAACCCACAAATGTGGGAAAAGGAGTATTGATTGTTGTAACCACACTGAGGTTTTGCAGAAGAGATGAAATCCCCAAAACAATGACAAAGAGGAAGTGGCTGTATTTGAAGAAATCTGTGGGAGTACCAAGAATATGAAAGCCGAGTTAGCAGTGATGACATCAGAGTGAGCTGAAATCCTTCCACTGGATTACTTTTACTTTGTTTTGCTGCAGCTTTCCTTTAACTTTTACAGTGAATGTGTGAATGTGTCCACTAATGCTATATATATAACACTCAGGGAACTGTATGGTGCTTTAGATAAAAGTGTCAAAATATATAAATAATGCTTTCTGGAGAATAAGTCACTAATGGTAAAAGAGAGAGAAGCCATTCTATAACCAAAATGTCACCAGTTTGATAACTGGTTGAATAAAATGAAAGACTTTTCTCTGACATGCAGCCTGATTTGTAGGCAGGGATTCTCCACAGCATCGCCTTGCCTTGAACGACCTTCCTTCAGGTGGATGCATATACATCTATACATGAAAACATTATGTATATTCAAGTTTATATGAGATTACAAACATTTTGTCTATTTTTGTTACCGTTTAATGTACTGTATGCCTTTGGAAAAAAAAAAAATGTGAGAAGAATGTATGTTTGGACTGGTCTGTTGAATGAAAATAAAATTGCAAACTAAAGAAAGAAAAGAAAGAAAAAAAAGAAACACCTCTTCTGGGGAAAACAGGTCCAGGGTCAGAGGTCACAGCACCCTGACAATATTACTATGACCCGAGAGTGTAAGTGAAAAGAGCTACGGAAAGAAACAGGGAGACTAAAAGCTCAGAAGGCATTCAAAAATATTGATCGATCAATATTCTGACCTGAATCACACCTCTCTCTCTCCTCCACTCTGTTCTTCTCTCCATCAGCCTGTGAATTGATATAAGCTGGCATCTCCATCTCCTGCATGACGACCCTGTTGATCCAGCAGTTAAGAAGTACAGTATGATGGCCGATGAAACGTGTGTATCATCCCAGTTCCCGTTAGCAACCGCCTCTCTGATGTATGTGTGATTGAGAGAGAGAGTGTGTGTGTAGGGGTGTGTGTGCATGTATATGTGTAAATGTGTGTGTTCGCATAGTGGCGTGTGAGTGTGTGTGTCTCAATTCATCCTTCCTCATCTGTAAACTACTGATTTCATCACGACAGTTTTGTCAGCAGCCGCAGATAATAATCACACATGATGGAGAAATGTGTATTTAATCCTATAGCTTTTATTCAATTCATTACATATCAATACCTTACAAGCATTGCAGAACTCTTACAGAGATTGTACAGCATCTAACTTTATATTCTCAATTTTATTCTTAGATGTCAGTCCCACAGCCGAGGACATTTTGATTTTCAGCTGTTTGTCAAAGCCAGAAACCAGAGAATTAAGACTCTAATGTGTGATGTCGTCTAGTAGAGTTTTTCTATGGACTGATACTGGGCCGACTGATGCCATCCACACACACACACACACACACACACACACAGACACACACACACACACACCCTCCCACTCATTACCACACTATCACATTATTTCACTTCCCCTGGTACTATTTTAAATATTTTTTTTTCCCCCTTGTTATTTTATGGATCTTATTTACATACTTCTGCTTTCCACTAACTTTTATCTGTTGTCATTTCTGTTATCCAATCAGAACATGTCTTAGCTTGTCATCTGCATTTCTTTATTTTGGTTGTTTTTAGGTGAGAGATTTCTAGAAGCTCCTTTGGTTTTTTTTTCTCTCTCCTACACAATGGAGCCATTAGTTTCACTTCTTTGTGTTCTTATCACTCTGCAAATTGAACGAAACTAACTGAAATGTCTCTGGTCTTGTTGTGGCTCATTTGGGCTACTTGGGTGATTATTCCTTTAAAGGTAATCAGATCCTCCAGCAGCCAAGCTTGGCTCTAAACAGAGTTGATAAAAAAAAAAAGATTATGAATACATTCTACTGACATTTACAAAACTTTTTGTTGATTAATATTTTTCCATGCATGGAAAACATCATTTCAAATTCTGTGATTGTAACACAAGTTGAACTATCTGAGGCCATAGCAAGCAACGGATTTTAATGCAAGTATTTGAATTTTAAGGCAAGTACTCAGGTTTCTCCAACTGACTGTATCATAGTCAGACTGAAACAGTCATAAACATAAACATTACATAAAAACATATCAGTGGCAAATCCTTCCTTATTCACATAATAAAAAGCACAGACATTTGATGAAATTATATTCAGAAGAGGTACAATATAATGAAAGAACCAATTGAAAACAACACAACAAAAATCTGAGTGTGTGTGTGTGAGAGAGAGAGAGAGAGAGAGAGAGAGAGAGAGAGAGAGAGAGAGAGAGAGAGAGAGAGAGAGAGAGAGAGAGAGAGAGAGAGAGGCTTTTGTTTTGTCTATGTGTGCATGTGTGTATCTACGTGTCTGCTGTGTTTTCATGTACGCGACATTGTGTGAGTCTTATTGAGGTCCGGTGGATCCGGTGGATCCGGTGGATCAGATGGATCCCTTCAGCTCTTTCTCACACACCCAGTGGAAGTTTACTCGACAGAGGGAGTAGTACCAGCTCTCCAAGCCCCCGTCCTCGGCCGGGTCAGAGTACACACAGTTGAAATAGAACGGAGGGGTCAGCTCCTCACTTTTCCAGAAACTACAAAACACGACACGACACACTGTTTGTTACGGAAGCCCATTGAGGACATGTATTCATACATTTTATTTACGCAGTTTTCCCACGATAACAAGTTTATTTCTTTGTTTTCTTGAGTTATTTACATCATTATCTCGAGATAACACATTTTGTTTATACGATACGATAAGATAATAAGAAAATTATCTTGAGATCTCAGGATAACCAAAATTCTCGAGATAATGACATAACTATCTTGAGAAAACAAAGAAAATTAATTTATCACAGGAAAACGGCATAAATAAAATGTATGAATATATGTCCTCAATGGGCTTCCGTACTTTTTACATATTAGCCATCCAGCTGACGTTTCTATCCACAGTGAATTAGAGTGAGTGCAACAGTAGAATAAGCTTCAATTCCAAGATCACCGACATTACAAGCAACTAGTGAGGAGATCAGGGGTCAAAGGTCACAGCGCTCTGACAGTAGATTGAGCAAATATTCCTGTGTCCTTATAGAATGATCATGTAGTGTTAGGGGAAAAAATCTGAACCAGGGGGAAAAGGCAGTACTGTATATGCAGAGGTAACTCTTTATATGTATAGCATTTGATTGTTTTTAATATTTTGGTAATGTGTTTTTTTATGCCTGCCATGAAAATTGCCGAGGGAATAAATACAGCTCACTGAATTGAACTGAACAGAGTTGAATTGAAGAGTTAAATTCCATAATGCTATCTGTACACATTTTGGGGGGGAAAAAATCACTGAATGGAAATGAATGGAACTGAGCAACTGACTGAACCAAACCAAATGAAAACTCAATTGAACTGCTAATTAATACAAGTCAAGTTTGTATAAACCAATCAACCTTGAGTTTCTGCCACGCTCTGACTGACTGAGATCCTGAATTGCTGTGCTTTTCCAGTTAACAGGTAAGATGATGTATCTATATCTATATCTATCTATTCATATATATACTGTATATATACATATATATACCGGTATATATATATACAGTATATATATATTGTTGCCTGGGGTCTAAGGCCTGAGGCACTTCCCTGTAGGCAAAGAGGAGACAGGGTAACCACTTGTCTTTACCTGTATCTGACACATTACATTTTTTATTATATTATTATTATATGCTTTAGCCTGCTGAGCTAATAGGATGCCACATCATACATGCAGAGCTATCTGATCATTGCTGTACAGTATACTGCTGTTAATCAGGAGTATCATTTTGTTCATGATTGCAGCTCTGGATTACAGCCTGGGAAATGTTCAAAACGTCTTACCTAACAGTCAGGGCGCTTCCATCCACCCAAGTCCATTTCCTCTGTCCATACTGATCATTCAAGCCGATCCACGCTTCACCATCAGCACCCAGTGTTAATAGCCAGTAATTGAGCACTATCTGTGGGGGAGATTTGTACATTTCATTTGATTTTGATATGCTTTATTGATTATGTTTAGTGAGATCGTCCCCCAGCCGGAGGGTGAATAAAGTGTATCACACACACACACACACACACACACACATACACACACACACAGAGACACACCTGTTCTGCTTCACTGTTTATGATGACCAGGTGAGCTCTTTTTGTCTCACAGTCTTGCCTGGCCTCCTCCCAGGTCTTTCTGTCAGAAGAGAGCAGGTAACAGCTGGACAGGTACGGCTTCCATCCTGAGGGACAGATTTGGGCGGTTTGTTCTGTTCAGGGGACGGGACGGGACGGGACGGGACGGGACGGGACGGGACGGGACGGGACGGGACGGGACGGGATGAGGCAAGACAACACAAGAAAAGACAGGACATATCAGAATAGAACAGAAAGAAGCAGGGGATAAAGCAACAAAAGTGTAAGAATTAAATATTTAAAAATTTTATGAATGGCAAGAAAACGTCTTCACATGTAAAATGTGCATGTCTTCTTGCTTATATGAGTCAGAAAAGAATATTCCAGATGGTACATTCGTCAACATATGCTGAATATGAAATAAACTGTATATTCCTCAGACAATCAGCATCGACGTGCCCTTGAGCAAAGCATTTAACTCCCATCTTGTGCAGTAGCAGCAGACTGTGGTTGTGAATGTGCGGAACTGTGAATGTGAAGCAGTTCGATCCTGCCTGCACCGCAAACTAGGGATGGGTCATGATTTTCAAATTTTCGAATAGTCATTAAATTATAAAAAATCGAATAGTTTATGCGACTATCGTCTTGTCTTAAAAAGTATATTTTCCCTTCTTTTACCGCCGCCTCTATCGGGGCTAATCGGACTAGTGTTACAGGTCTAGCCTGTCTCTTTAAGAGCATGGCATTGTAGGGGATTCTGGGAAGTGAAGTGTTGTGTAGCGGTTCAAACATGGGTTTAGAGAAATTGTGTTAAACTGTATGTGTTACGGCAATAAAACAACAGCCACAAGGAAAAGGTTTCAAGCTTCATTACTGCATGAAGAAAAGCTGATATTCTGTCTACTATTCACTGGGCCATCTCGACTACGGTCGGGAAGTAGCTGGCTTAGCTAGCTAGCTCGATGCTAACGTCCGCCTATATAGCTTGCTAGTAGTAAATAGCTATGGCTTGATTAGCCCCGAACCGGTCCTTCTCTCGTTTTAACGTGGCGGGGTGCGATCTTCGAATAATGGTCGAATAGTTCCCAGTGAATATCGAATAGTATTTGTGCTTGAAATGCCCATCCCTACTGCAAACCTGCCCCGGATAAATAAAGGTTTAAACAGAAGAAATCACTCACCCAGTTCAGAAAGCTTTGTTTGCAGCTGGTTTCTTTCCTCCTGAAGTGTCTTCATCTCATCTCCTAGACGACTGACCCGGTTCTCTAACATGTTCTTATCTCTGGTCAAAGCCTTTAAGCGCTGTTTCAGTATGTTATCGCCTTTGCCGGCTCTCAAGCACTCATTGCAACTGATCTGTAACTGTTCTGTCTCTTTGGTCAGGATGCTGTTTTCAGACTGTATCTGGTTGCACTTTGTCTGTAACTTGTCAAAACTGGTCTGTAACCGGCTCCTCTGCCTTATGAACTGGTCTCTCTCTTGAACCGTCAGGGTGATATTGCCGGGCAACTCTTCACAAGACCCATCTGTGAAGGGAAAAAAGATAGAGGTTCCTCTTTGTGTCTCCGTGCTTTCAGAGAGAAACTTAGCTTTGAAGCATTGAGAGAAATTCTTTTTTTTCCCCAGCACTAGCTTCTTTTTCTCAACAGAAAGGAGGCACTGTTGTTACAACTTGGAAGTGTTCACAAGTTGAACTCATTGGAACGGCCACATCCAAGATAGTGACCTTGTCATCCTAAGGTATTTTACGATCAACTGATATTATTTTCTTCTTCTGAAAGCCGTCGAGGAGCAAAGGAAACTGACATCGGTGGATTTGCTGCCATGTTCGCCATCGTGACGTCAAGTGGGAGCTATCGGAGCCTACAAAACATCCTGCATGTCCCGCTTGTTTTTACTGTGAATCCAATATGATTTGAACGCGGCAGCATGGGTCTATCATTCAGAATGCCACTCACTAAAGGATAAAAATACGAACTTTTTAAAACTTTGCAAATGGGTTTTCATTAGTTTCACAGAGGCTTGGTTATCTGTTGTCAGCAGTTTTACTCAACTGGTGTATTTGCCTTTTGCTGTGTGGTGCGGACAGTGCAGGACAGGCTGATACTCACAGGCTTGTAGCCGAAGGGAAATGTTGAGAGTGGACTGTAAGATGCACAGCAGGCCAAAGCTCAGTAAAACCAGTCTGTAGACCTTTGAGCCTGCTGGAGGAAAACACACACACACACACACACACACACACACACACACACACACACACACACACACACACACAGTCAGTTTTCTACATAAGATATAGAGGATACTGATGGAATATATCGTCAATGAATCTACATCTCTCAAACAACTCTCTCGCTCATTCCCCATTCTTGGTCTCCTTCTGCATGCATGTAGATGCTAACACACACACACACACACACACACCCACACACTCCCAATCAGTACCACACTTCCCCAATGATTTCATTTTCTGCAGTAGGGCAAATTTATTTTTTATTTTGCTTACATTGTCCACTATATTGTGTTCTGCTGTCATCAAGGTGTGTCTGTTGGCATCTTGATTTTTTGTTGTTTAGTTTCTTTCGTAATGTTTGTGATGTTGACTAGGCCCTAGGCGTTTTGCAGAAGAGATGAATTCCCCAAAACAATGACAAAGAGGAAGTGGCTGTATTTGAAGAAATCTGTGAGAATAACACAATATGAAAGCCGAGGTAGCACTGATGACATCAGAGTGAGCTGAAATCCTTCCATTGGATTACTTTCACTTTGTTTTGCTGAACCTTTCCTTTAACTTTTACAGTGAATGTTTGAATAGTATGATTTTTTGTCTATTCTTGTTACTGTTTAATGTATGCCTTTGGGAAAAAAAATATATGAGAGGAATATATGTATGGACTGGTCTGTTGAATGAAAATTAGGAAATTGCAGTGGTTAATATTTCCATTAAGTTTGCTTGTTTGTGCCATAGAGAACATACATCACAACAGCAGAATAAGACTGGCTGCACTTGTTATTCACGCCGGGGCGCACGGGCCTGACGTAGGCGGAGTTAGCCGGTAAAATCAAGTGCAAAAAGCACCCGGCGGCGGTGCGTCACGCGCACCATCCTTATTTCAGCAGCTAGCTGCACAGTTGGCATAAGGATAGGAACGCAGTAAAAGCTAAATCACAACTTGCAGGAGAAAACGTGAATCCTCAGTCTGCTTGTGTTTTGTCTGGTTCTCTTTCCAGCTCCGTTCAGTATCTCCGGGTGGAATTACAAATGGACCCATTTAATTCCTAGATCACCGACACTACAAGCAACCAACAGTAAAAATGTCAAGGGTCAGAGGTCACAGCACCCTGACAATATTACTATGAACTGAGAGTGTAAGAGAAAAGAGCTACGGAAAGAAACAGGGAAACTAAGCTAACTAAAGCTCAGAAGGCATTAAAAAATATTGATCGATCAATATTCTGACCTGAATCACATCTCTCTCTCCCCTCCACTCTGTTCCTCTCTCCATCAGCCTGTGAATTGATATAGTCCATCTCCATCTCCTGCATGACGACCCTGTTGATCCAGCAGTTAAGAAGTACAGTATGATGGCCGATGAAATGTGTGTATCATCCCAGTTCCCGTTAGCAACCGCCTCTCTGACGTACGCGTGTGCGCTTGAGAGAGAGACAGGCTTGTGTGCATGCATATGTGTAAATGTGAGTGTGTCTCAATTAATCTTTCTCCATCTTTCCCTTCTGATTTCATCATGACAGTTTTGTCACCAACTGCTGATTTACTTTTTTTGTTTTTATTTTGGGGCAAACCCCAGATGGCAACACAAATGGAAGTATTAAAAAACACTACCAATGCGGTCCTTGGTGGACACAATAGACTTAAAGGGAAACTTCACCGATTTTCAACCAGCTTTGTATCATTACAATGTGGGTAGTATATGCAAATGAACAATGTTTAACTTCCCTCCATGTTGCCTGCACCCAGAGCTCCCCGCTCATTTGCCGGCAAAAGTCCGCCGGGTGACGCAAAACGCGCCATCCGGTGGACTTTGGAGATCGGCCTTAGACTACAAACTATGTTTCCGCATTTTCTGTAGTGTTGCCTTCAAGGACGGTAAAATGTGGGTCTCCCAAAACACTCCCGTCCCATGCTACACTAGCGATAGGGAAAAGCAGACACTAAAATATCATACTACTAAATACTACTATCACTTTACCTGTAACTTGCGGCTACATCCAGTGGCACCGTTCAGCACTCGGTAAGTTGATCCACATAACGTAACTGACTCCAGCACGCTGGTTTGTTTTATGATCCTTTGAAAACGGGTGCGATTTATCCAGACTCGATGAGGAAAAACGTTTTGTAAATGAAAAATAAGCCTCAGTAAAGAGTTATAATGCTGCTTTGTCTCTGCTAACTTTGTCTGTGGTGCTACATTGGCCGTGAACACACCGTCAGAGTCAGTGATGCGCGCAATGCATTCTGGTTGTTGTAGGATTCCCCCTTAAGAGTGATATGGGGAATCTACAGCCGTTTTCTCAGTTTTCTCTGGTCATAGGGCTCCAATTTCAAAAATAATTGCACATTTCTACTACATGGGTGACCTTGTTTTAATAAATCATCATATTCACAGCAGTGAAATAGGCCTTTAAACACCTTTCTCCTACAGTAAACAACTTTCAATCGCCAATTGCTCAATTGATCCAACGTATATCCAGTTCATGAAAGCTTTTCCATTTGCTGTTCTAAACACCAGATGTCTGGTATCTTTTTACTGGGAAAAATCCCCTGCCACACATGAAGTGATGCATTTAATATTTCGAGTTTGCTTGGAATAAATAGAAGAACTGGGTAGTTAACATGAGCAGCAACAACCACCATGGCTGAACTACAGAAACGCAAACTTCATCAACAGAAAATCCAAGGAAATACACGGCACAGCACTGGCCACAGTGTTTGATTGACAGGTGATCTCTGGGACGTTGGGATGTAAAAAAACCCAACAAAAAAAACCCATAATACAGCTTTACTCTCTTTTCAAACAGACATAAACACAGGCTAGTAAAGGAAATGAAAAGACTACCCAAGACCCCAGATTGCTTAGAGGTTCTATGAAAGTAACTGCTTGACTCATACGGCACTGATCAGTGAATGAGGATGCACCATGCAAGGTGCAAAGTAAATGCAAGGTTATTATGCAACACCTTTTTAGAGCAAAACTCAGCACTGGAAAGGCGGTCTCTGAGCTCTAACTTTATTTTGAACTCTTAGGAAGATCAAAAGAAGGTGCCGGGTGTGCTGTTGGTCAGAGGAAACATGACTCTATAGCTGAACACAGAGCAACTTAACCTCCACCCACACATCAGTACACATACACTGAATGCAGAATGCGGTGGGCGTACCTGCTACAGTACAGTTCAGTAACCGAGAGTGATGATGCTTTCAACTCGTCTCAGCCACATTTATCCTCTGCTGTTGTCCACGTGAGTCTTCAATCTTTCAAACCTTTCTTTGTGTAAGTACAAGTGTGTTGGAGGATGACTTGGCTTACTGGACCTAAACTGCTCTTGGTGCTGGCTTTTTGTCAGTGCGTGTCGTCTGCCCAGGACACAGGTTAGTAAACCCACTTTTGATATGTGGCTTATTCACATGCGGAACGGTACTGTTGTTAATGGTATGTTAATGTAACATGTGCCATTTAGTGGGGGATTTTATCCAAAGTGCCTTATAGCACCATGAGTACGTACATTATTAGCATGGGTAGCCAGAGTGGAAAACAAACTTTTAAACCTGGCAGTGTTAGTACCCTGCTCTACCAACTGAGCAATAAAGACATTATTATTACTGTTACAATCTGTGGCAAAACGTGAAGAACTGGTCCTCAAAATCCTAGATTATCCAAACATATTATTAACCAAACAAATACATTAGTGTTTGATTTTGATAATTTCAAAACACATTTAGCATTGTTTTTTTTTATGTTTTTTGTTTGGTTCACTTGTAAAATGATTAAAATGCTTTAAATGAAAAAAAAATACAATAAAAATAAGTCTTTTAAGGATGTCACAATTAAATCAGAGACGTACTTCCAGTTTGGTCCCTCTTATGTAAATATGGCATGGCAGGATAGGCAAAATACATTCAACATTAGCGATAATAACAGATTAAATGTTGCCCTTAATAAAGTTTTTAATGGGTACAATAGGAACCTTGTCTGTCCTGAATAACTACACACCCATGTCCAACCTGCCATTTTATATCCAAGGTTTTAGAAAAAGTAGTTTCAAATGAATTATCATATTTGACTGACAATAACATCTTTGAGATGTTTCAATCTGGTTTAAGATAATTTCACAGTACAGAAACCACACTTAAAGTGTATATAAAGAAAGTTTATTATTATTGTTATTGATTTAATTTTTAGTGTTTCTTAATTGTAAGACTATGTACCAACAAGTTCAAAGTGCTCAAAATATTAAATCTTGAGTTCAAAAGTCAGTATAACATCAGTTCTGATCAGTGCTGAGAGGTGGTATAGACGGACATGGCTCTGGGATGCAATAATAAGTAACTTAGTAAGAGTGTTGTATAATTCAACTTTTGATTTTTGATTGTCTTTTACATCATTTCCTGTGTCCTCCAGAAATCGTAGAGGTCCTTTACCCGTCGAGAACCATCCATGCTGCCAAGGGCACGTCAGTCAATCTAACCTGTCGGGCAAAGTACAACTTCAAACTATGCGGCCATGTGCAGGTTGCATGGTGTGCGATCCAGACCAAGACCGACCTGACAGATCACACCTGGTACACTACTACGGTTAATGAGACGGTCTTGAAGGACGGCATCATGAGACTCAGACAGGTCATGACAGAGATTATCCACCTGACGATGGAGGACAATGGCGCGTTTCAGTGCAACGCTAAATGCGAGCGTGGAGAGATGGCACAGGGACATTTCATCAGGATCCACGTCACAGGTATTGTGGTGATCAAGGGAGGAAGTAAAACCTAAAGACCCAATTACATCTAGAACGATAAACTATAAACTATACCATACGATAACTATAAACTATAACGGTACATTGATGTTCAAGCATTCACACTACAGCAATATCGTTTTATTAATGAGTGTGAAACAAAGCCATTACTGCAGTGAGCTACCAAAGTCTCCCACCCCTTTCTTAGAACTTTAATTTGATTGATTGAAAATGTTTGTTGTTGTCTCTGCCTTCAAAATTAGCTCTGAGACTGAACCAAAAATATAGTTATAGTTATTGTTTATGATGTTTTTATAGTTATTGTTTTAGGAACGCAGACATTCTAGTTTTGAATGTTTTTTTTTTATATAGTTATCTTTATAGATAGGTGTGAATGGGCCTGAACTGCATTGCTGGCCAATCGTAAAATGCACTGGCATCAATCCTGTGCAAGCATATGGAGGAAATGTTGAGTTAACATAAGATTAAATGGTCAAATGTATCCATGATAGTTAATGATAGATAGTTACTTAGCATGCCATTATTGTTGTCTGTGTTGCTCTGTTGTCTATATGCTCTTGTTATCTGTATTGCTCTTGTTGTCTGTAGTGCTTTTGTTGTCTCTACTGCTCTGTCTGTACTGCTCTTGGTGTCTGTACTGCATTGTATCTCTGTCTACTGCCCATCTAACATTAGCCAAAAGCTGTTGTTGTCTAGCTAGTTCGTTCGCTAACCAGCTGGATATCTAATAGAAAGAAACATCATGAATTTCATAGTCTGACTTTAAAACGCTCAACATCATCTACAAAAACATGCAATATCACATTGAACTCTCTGTCCTCTCATCCATTTTGCACTGCATTGCATAACAATGTCTGTTAAGTAACTCAGTAACTTTCACGCTGGACACATTTTACATTAGCTACTTTTTAATCTTACTTAAGTATACTTGAAGGGTTTCATTCCAAAATGCTATGTATCCACTTTGGAAAGAATATTGCCATCCGAAATTCATCAGGCAAAATATGAAAAACATAAATGACTGTCCTCAAAAAAAAAAAAAATGTCTTAAGATAACTCCTTCTAACCCTAATGTGCTTCACTTTGTGCCAGCAGTCAATATGGAGAGTGGGTGTCTTTTTTTTTTTTTTAAATAGTGGATATCTCATTTTGTAAAGAAACTAATTTTTACACCAGTAACAGTATTACTCAAGTACAATTTCAGCAATTTCTCCCTTTTCTGCAACTATACTGTCAGAAAAAAAGGTTCAGATTTGTACCTTCGGTCACTGGGGCTGTAGCTTTTTTCTGAGTGTGCATTTGTATTGCAGGCAATGGTTTCTTTTAAATGTTATACTGTAGAATTAGCACCACATTTTGTTTTATTGTAAGATAAAACTTTAGTGTTTCATAATCACCTATAGTTACCAAACCATTCTTTGTAGATTTTCCTAAACAGTTCCTCTTGGGGATGGCCCCAGTGCCGTAACAGTTTGGTAAAAAGTGAACTGCTCAAAGACTAAATCTGCATCTCTATCTGTTGTGCAGGTTTTCTTTCATTTTATTTCCTTTTATTTGCCATTTACACGTTTTGTTGTTGTTCTACTGTTCTCCTGCATGTTGAGTTTTGATGTCATTTACTTTACTTTCTGTTATGTTGTCATGTGTTTTGCCATCTTGATTTTTTTTAGATGTTTGGTGAGATTTTTTTATAAGCCACCTGGGCTTTCTATATTGCTTCTTTCAGTGTTTTATCATTTCTATGTGCAAAGTAAGTTAGGTTTTAAGCGTTTCTTTTAGGAGACACAACAGTCCTAACAAACATCTTCTATCCAACCAATATTCCTGATTAGAGGGTGACACTGGTTGACGCTGGTTGGTAATGACTGGTTTTGATCAAGTCTGGGAGGGAAATTGGGTGTCTAGTTTAGTGCTATTAGTTACTTCACTGTATTTGATGAGAGGGAAAGCAGTGGCAGTTTCATACTCTACATGTATACTGATGCCTTGTTCTCTGCTGTCTTCTTCTCTTGCAGATTGATCGTCTGCCTGCAACAGTTCGGTTCACAGACGGTTTCAGTCAAGTTGCTATGGATTTCTAACATCATTTCTTCATCTGTCATTTTTTTCAGTTTTTGATGGTTCATCTAATTTGTTAGAACTGTTTTAGCGGCCTATACGCTCAGCCAGTTCTCTGTCCACATGCTTAGCAACAGCTAACTAGACAAGTTAGATAACCAAGTTAGTTAGCTTTAGTGTCACTAACATCTGGGTTTGTGACAATGGCACCGCCCTTTTCTTTAACATCATATCACCAGTACATCTGATTTTGTTTTTTGGTGCAAACTGCAGACAAAGCTTGTAGGACTGAGTGAGACTAACCCGTAATTGTGGCATCTGCTGCATACTAATACTTTCATTTTTGGGGAACAAATATAAGTCCTGGAACCTCAGCATCTTTTGATAATCCATAATGAAGGCAGGGTGATTTTGATTAGTTGGACAAGCAGCCAGCTGGCTACTGTCTGACTACAGGGCGCCTCATTTACTATGCATACTGTTGACAAATCAGAACGTTCATTGAAATCTGGGTATATTTGACATCATTTACATCAGGAAGTAGATTGGTTTACTAAAACGGTTTTATTAACAACCAGAGGCAGATTATTTTGGGAAACCTAGACCTGAGCACATCTGCAAGGTGAAGGCAGGAAACCAGACCACATGTCAACATGGAGTGAACTTCTTCAACCACGACTGAATGGAACAAAACATCTTTGAACACACTGATTTGTCTAAATGGTGACAACATATGCAGTTGCTGATCATTCTTTCACCGAAGAAGAAAACACGATTACTGCTTTTGTCAAGAATCATTTTTAAGTGGAATAACTAATAAAATATCAACAGTTAAAAATTGAATGTAGTGCAACTTGTTTGTTTGTTGCTCTTTCAGTTGTCTGATCTCATGCAATTTCCTCTCGCCGCTCTTCTCACTCGCATCTTGTGTCTTGAGGGCTGTAAAGCCCAGCTACAGGGCAGGAAACCACATCTGTTGCACAAACAGCAGCAGAATGATGTGGTGATTTATACAAGGGGTATTTTAAACCAAGCAATCTGATCATAGCCAAAACACATTTCACCATGCTGATAATTTCCACAAAGCACAGCAGTCCTTAGTTTAACAAAGATGGAACTGGTTGCTGTGTTAACTCTTGCGTTAACTGGGGAGCTGTTTTTTATTCTTCAAAGAAAACTTTTCAGTCAGCACACATACGCACTATTTTTGCGATTTTATATTTGTCCATTTATTTTTATGTGGTTATTTGTTTTGTTGTTTGTTTTATGTGGAACCGAGGAAGAGTAGCTGTTGCAATTGTAACAGCTAATGGGGATCCAAATAAAATTCAAACATACATTGGTAAAATGAAAACACATTCTTTACTGTGATTAAATGAGATATAGTTGTATCACTTGTAATATTATGCATTTTTATATGGATAGTACACTCTGTTCTTGCTTTCCTTTGTCCTGGAAAGTGGAGTGTCTTTTGTCCTACTTACTACAATGATGTAATCAGTGCTTGAATGCATGCATGATCACTATATATGGTTATGTGTGGTTTTGAGTGGTTCTATAGGTGGACACGCAGTTAAAAGTCCAAACTGGTGGGTTGGTTTTGAGCCAAGTAAGTTTGGCTATGGGCCAAGATTTATAGTTTTGTTTACTTTAACCTATATAAGTGGATCCTAAACTCCGTTCTTTGTCACTTCTTTGTTGCTTGTCTGGGACACTGAACTGAACCATGCATGTCTGAATAAAGAATCCACAGAAGACTCTTGAACCTTGCTTATTCATTTTGACCCACAACGGGTGAACTAAAACTTTGCATTTACACACTGTCACACCCATCATCCCAGTAAAGAGTGAACTTGTGGGAGGTGTTGCTATTTCATCTCAGCCTTCTAACTTCCCTGTTTGTTCCTCGTCATGGAGGAGGGCCATGCAAGCCGAACCACAGGGCAGGAAACGGCATCAGCTGCACTAACAATAGCAGAATGTTTAAGTGTATGTTGTCAGAGCTTGTGGTCAAGGGCTGAGTGTCTGGTGCACAATGGCATTGATTAACGGGGAATACCAGAGTTTAAGAACTGCTATGTGTTATTACTGTGATGTAGGATAGGGGTTTTCAAACTTTTTTGTGTCAAAGATGCGAGTTCAGGCGCATTTGATAAAGATTTTGTTCCGATCTGACAAGAGTTTTGCAGTACGTGGGGAGATAACAGTGGAAAGAGTGAAACCTATGATTGGATTAGTGATTCTTACACATTTTCTCATTGTGCTAACTTAGTAACACTTAGTAACTTCTAGTGAATTCATTCAATAACAGTGAAATTAAACAAATCCTTGTTTTGGCTGGAGACACCCTGAAACCCAGTTTGAGAAGCAGTGGACTAAGACTGTCCGGTTGATATTTGTGAACATGAACAACTCTCGCCACAAGCCCGGACACAGAGAATGAAGACTCAAACCTGTCATGTCATCAGGTGTACAGTGTGGAGCTGCTTCACAGACAATGAATGGGAGACTGATGCTGTGGACTGAGCGGTTTATAACCCGTTCTGCAGTGTTTCCTTCATTAGTTCAGTTCATTTGTCCAGGTGAGAACAACGACCTTTGAACTCTGGTGGCACCAAATAACGGGACAGAGTCTCAGTCCTCTAACAAGAGAACTGCGGTTCATTATGAGTGAGAACGTAATCCAACCGACTACAGGAAACGACCCCAAGACACAAGGGATTATGGGTAGAAGGAGACTGATGTTGACATCTACTGGCCAGTAGTTCCTCATGCTCGGAAAACACGGCATAACAAAATGAACCAAGTGCAAATTTGGAGTCAAGATGAGGTGAAATGCTACTTCAATATGTGAGCCGAGGAGAACATTCCCAACTCTTTGAAAGAAAGCACAAAATACTGAAGCATCACCAATCTTATCTAAAGTTACAGCTGTTAGCCCACATCTGGTTAGTTGTTTGAAACATTTTTTTGCACAAATAATAATAACAAATAAATGATTTTTCATGTCAGCTTGAACAGGGTACATAAAAACAGGTTTTTTAAACACACTTGATCGTTAAACATCAAATTCTGTTTCTAAGACTTGTGTTTACTGCTATTGTCGGTTTCTCGGATGATTCTCTTTGTAAGATCACTATTCGGCTATTTATCTCTCTCAGTTTGATATTTTCTCACCTTATGTTTTGCCATTTCTGCTTTTGCGGTGATACACATCAGGACATCAGTGGGTGGCAGTTCTCATATAGAACAGGAAACCATATTTAGAGCATGTTGCTAGATGCTGGGGACTGATCCATAGCAGCCTTTCTGGTGTCTTTACTTAAACATGAGTGGCTGAGAAGGTTTCTGCTTGCCTCACACTATTCAAAAATAACATGTTTAAAGCTGCACTAGGGAATATTTTTCTGTTAAAATCTGTCACTATATAATGTGTCATATAATCTCAAATTATTCATATATTCACTTATTTGTAAGGTTACTGTACAGACGGCACAGCTCTTAAAGTAGTATTCTGTGAGATTTGTATTTTATTCAGTTCGTCTCCATCTTTGATAGCTTGGTCACACATGTACACAAACACACACATTTAAATTATTTATGTCCAAATAAATACAAGCATACAAAGGACATAAACATGCAGTCAAATATTAGGAGTCAGTCGGTTACATAGGTGCCTAATTGGCAACCATATTGTTGCATATACACACACAAAAAAAAGGATGATAATAATGGCAGGTCAAAAGATAACAGATAGTATCCACTTCATGAGTATAAAAACCAACGCCTCCTCCATATTGAGCGGCTACCAATGACAGCAGATACTGAACAAAACCTTGCTAACTGCTTGGCCCTTCTCTTAGGGAGACCAGCCATCTGAAGGCCCCTCACAACTAGCTGCACATGACCCAGGCTGCCAAATATGAAAACTAAAAGTTTACACTTGTAGCCCAGCCGTGAAATGTTCTGCTCCAGCTGTTTCTATTTCAGTATCTTGGTTAGAAAGGCTTCCTCTAGGCTCTAGTCAAAAGTACAGCTGAGCTCTAAAACAAACAACGTGAACACCTCTCTAAGATCCTCATGGACAACAACAACATCGGGGGTGTTAGCTGTAATATTAGAGAACACGTCTGAATTATCACTACACAGACTGAACATGCTCGGCTTGACAGTAGAATGGTTATAAAGGATAGATGACCTGAAAATAGATGCGATACCGCACGCGCACTTTCATTTTAGTACAACATTGTTTTTGGATGTTGTTTTTAGTCTTGTGATCTTATCTGTTTTGTGTGATGTGTGATGTATGTTGTTCTGGCGCTGGTCACAAAACAAATTTCCATGAAAATGGACAATAAAGTGTAATCTTTATCTTAATCTTAATCTCACTGCTGTGGTGTTTCTGTGCTGCACTTCCCAGAGATCGCCTCCCTGTCAATCAAACAGTGTGGGTGGGACTGTGGTGTCTTTTTCCTTGGATTTTCTGTTGATACAAGTCTTAGAAAATCCATAGAAAGAGTCATAGGAAATCATTTTTTCAAGGCAGGACAAACAATAGACACATTAGAGTGGCAAGGGGTGTGCTTAAAATCGAAGTTAATCAAATTTTTCTTGAGATTTGCATTAAATAAATCCAATAGTAGATATTAGAAAAGATTTCAATCACAAGTATCAATCTATTGGCGTGTTGGCATGCGTACATTGATATCTACAAAGTGAAATGCAACACCTTCACGACAATGAGTGACCACTTCCACCTTGACTCTATCACTTAAGTTGTGCCTGCTGAGAACAGTTAAACCAAACAAGTTTCAGCCACACTGCAGTCACACTGAACAGCCGGGCGACAACATTAAAACTCCAAAGATGGACTGGATGAAATTTGGTCAAATCATCACTGGGTTCATGATTCTCTTAGTGGACAAACAAACTCAAGGTAATTCAACATATCTTCACTGCATTTGGTTCATTTTTGGTGTTTCTATTGTTCAGTGGTCAAAGCCAGAATTACTTTAATCATTAAAACCAGAAAGACCCGTGGGGATCTGGGGACCTAACAGAGTGAATGGGGTAAATATAATCCTAAGTACGATTTCCATGCAAGATTTTGAAAATCTAACAACACTGGTTTGTACAGAAAGTGGAGGAAAGCTGAGATAAAAAGTAGTACTAGTCATTGTTACTTCCCTTATTCCCAAATTTTTGAACTGGCTACTGGCTAGCTAACACAATTTATCCATCTCTGTAACTGAAATGAGCGTGGCAAGGAGAGAGAAGGCATACACAGCTTCATGATTTCCAGTGTTTTTCCACAACAACTTTCAGTTTGTACGGACAAAGTTTGGATTCATTTGTTGGCAGAGACGTCCACTGGAAATAGGATCATATCATTTATATAATTTCCTGTGCAGACTATCCTCACTCTACGGAGTGAGGATAGACCTTTGTTTGTCCACTGGACGCACACACACACACACCTACACACACAGAGTTTGTAGAGTAAGAAAGGAACTGGCAGCAAATTGAAGCATATTGCCTAACTTTTAGAAGCAAACTACAGTGTTTCTCTAGTAGGCTGTATGTGTTGTGTTGTGATGCTGATTACTTCAGATTTTTTCCCTCTCTTGATTCCTGAGTGTCTCTCCAGGTCAGGATCTGGACTGTATCCCAGACCTTACAGTGCGTCGGGGCACCGAGCTGAAAGCTTCACGTGGAGAGCAGCTACGAATTAACTGTCCTGTAATATTCTGCTCAAACTCGCCAGCGACTGTTACATGGTGTAAGATAAATCCGGACCATTGCCCTGTCAAAAGGACTGACCGCATCCAATCATGGTGGAGAGACCTGACAGAGAATTCTGGGATTGCAGTTCTCCTTTTCACAAACGTATCTGAGGCCGACGCAGGTCTATATCAGTGCAGAGCAAACTTCATCTCTCACCCGGGTGTCAGTATGGTTAGCCACAGTATCAGTGTGACCGTCACAGGTAAGGCCAAAACCCCCAACACAAATGTACCTCATCATATCACTGTACAGCTTAGGGACGAAAACTATAAAAGCGCATTTATGAAGAAAATATGTACGTCTCATGACAATCATTAATATTGCACCGAAGTTATATGAGCATATGTGTGTTTCTGACCGTGCTGAGATGTTTGTTCTTTCTCTACCGCAGCAGACGCAGCGATAGAAGATCGTCCTGCAAGAACTACTATCAGCCCAGGGGAGGAAATGACCGAGAGAGAGAGAACTACATGCAGTAAGACAGAGTGACATGAGATTTTTGTGGCTCTGACAATCTAGCAAAGTCATGTCCAGATACCTCCAGCAGCTACAATGGAGTTCGATAGCAGAAACTGTTTCAGCGATCTAAAACATCAGCGGTAAACGTCAGGTTTTGGTGTCAGTCCCTCAGAATCAAAGAGCGAGGGCTTCTTTCTAGAGCCGCCATTTTGCACCAAGAGACGTTCAACAATCATACAGGGAGAAATCCATCGTAGAAGAGAGAGAGAGAGAGAGAGAGAGACCAATTTCTGCACCCACAGGAGCAGGAGAGAAACCAGAATGCAATGCAGCAACAAGAAATATTGTGTTTTGAGTAAAGGGAGCAGCCACAATCATAGACTCGCCCCAAGGTTCACGAACTAGTCGGCTAGTTAGCTTGCCCACCTTTGAGTGAAAGCAACAAGTTCACGCTACTTCTCTGGAGGTTGTCAAAAGTAATTATGGGAAATCACTAACTGAAGTAGAAGGCGAGGCAGGTTGAGGGAAAGTGAGTACACCAAAAAAGAAGTATCTGAGGGTGGGGTTTTTCCTTTAAATGTGGTTCAAGGTTGTGCTGAAACAGCCCCATTGGATTCTATATAATAATAGTATTGGAGAATAGGAGGTGTTGGGAGGCAAAAGGTGAAAGAACTGAGGTGTGTATTTGGCTGTATCCCCAAACTGGAAGCACAGTGATTGGATAATTGGATCACTGGACATGACCAATATGTTGGTTTGGAGAAAAAAAACATTTGGAGAGCTGTGCGGAAATTCACGCACTGCTGTGAGTAGAGCAGATCAGTAGAATATAGGAGACTCTGCTCCAGAGCTTTTGTCATAAACTCCAAAGATTTTGCCACAACCAAATATTAATAAATGTGGCACATCTTCATAAAGTCAGAAAAAAACAATCCTAACTCAGGTACAACAGATGCATGTAACAGATTTCAACCAGGACAGCTCTCCTTCAGGCGGCGCTACTGTAAATATGTTCAATTTGTAACAAATAGCAGCTCTGCTTTTCCCCCTTTTTTCCATTTGAGATCCTTTCTTCACATTTTTGGATTTTTTTTTTAAATGAATGTTTTAAATGATGTGTATGATGATCTGAGGAAACAGGTTACGCACCAACTCTTAAAGACATAGGCCTTTGTTTGAGAATGTTTTCACCAAGATGCATACTAGTCAGAGGAAAAGGGCTGCATGATTATGGCTAAAGCGATAATACAAAATGTATATGTTAGGATTCTGTTTATTAAACATGATTAAATGTGTCGATGATTTGCAGAACAAAATGATGTTACTGCGCTGTTGGTATCTTATGTATCAATATCTTATATCAATTTATTTTCCAAGACTTCCGAGACTGTTTCCTCAGTTTCCATGTGGACGTGGCGCGGCTCGTCCTCTTCACGGTCGTCACCTTGGTGGTTCTGGTGCTGCTTGGCAGGCGGACTCTGAAGGATAAAGATATGGCTTCCAACAAGAATAAAAAGTGGGGCGTCCTGGTGGCTCGGTGGTCTGAGGTTTCATACCATGTAAACGCGACGTCTCGGGTTCAAATCCAGCCCGGGTCATCTCTCTCTCTCTCCCAGTCTTTCCTGTCTCTCTGTACTTTGAACTACTTGATTAAGGTTTAGCTAGTTTAGCTATATGTCTGTACAATGCATCAGACTTCTTGGCGGTTTATGTTTTTATATGTGGTCCCTGTTAAATAAACTTAACAATGAATGAATGAATGGTGAAAATTCCCCAAAAAATATGTATATTACTTTTTTTTTTAATTATTATTATTTTTTATTTATTTCTTTGTTGTTTTTGTTTTGGTTTCTCTCCTCCCTTATACCCAACTCCATTCAATTTTGTGTAATTGAGCGTATTTATTCGTATCTAACATCTCTTAAATTTGAATTTTTTATACATGTAGTCTGGGTTATGGGTGGGAAACCTGATGTGAGGGGAGGGAAGGAAAAAAAAAAAAATGAGAGACGAAATATCTGTAACTATATCTGTCCATTGTCATGTTGGTCCCTAATAAAAATAATTATAAAAAAATAAATAAATAAATAAATACATAAAAAGTGCCTGTGCAGTAATTCACTATTGTTGGAAAGAAACGCACATATCTCCAAAAACTAAGTTCTTCAAAAATAAAGAAAAGAAAGGTTCTTTTCTCATTGTTGATGTCCATGTACTTGTGAAATTATACAATTGGGTTTTAACAGGTTTCAAGGGGCTGCAGGCCATGAAACTCACTTAACACATAACTGACCATGGAAACTTTCAATTCAGAGAATTTCAATGCAGCAACAACATGCACCACTTCTACACTCCCCGTGGCACTGGAAGGTGATTTGGATAAAAATGTCAACCATAAAAAACCCCTTTAAATCTCTGCTTAGCTTTTTTTTATTTCATTTCCATCATGTAAGAATCATCTTAAAACCCACTTTTACTCACTAGCTTTCTGTTTTGATTGATCAGGTGTCTGTGGATGTATGTATACTGTGTGTGTGTGTGTATGTGTGTGTGTGTGTGTGTGTGTGTGTGTGTGTGTGTGTGTGTGTGTGTGTGTGTGTGTGTGTGTGTGCGTGTCCGTGTGCATGTCTACTTATTTTATTTTTCTGCTCTTATGTGTTTTTATTCTTCTTGTATTTTTATTCTTGTCTTGTTTTATTCTTTGCATTTTTATTCTTTTAGTCTTTTATAACCAATTTCTGTAAAGCACTTTGGCACAAACTTGTTTTGTTTTTTAAAGCGCTATATAAATAAACTTGAACTTTCCAAGCACGTCTGTGACCTCTGACCCATAACTTCCTTATTATTCGGTACTTGTAATGTTGGCGATCTAGGAATTGAAAGTGATTCTACTGCTGCACTCATTGTAAGTTGCTCTGGATATGACTGTCAGCGTAAAATTGCCTAAAATATAAATGGAAATATGATTTTTGTTTGTATGTTTTAGGAAAAGGCCCAGCAGCAGGGGGCGTCCCCACGCAGGGTGAAGCTGTAAAACTACAGGAAGCTGCAGAGAGCGAAGCAGCAGATCCAGATGACAGTTATGATGACTGTGTCAGCGTGGCGCTCCACTGAAAACATCAAGCTAACAAATGTGAAATAACAAAAAGATTTTGGACTGATTTGAGCTCTCACCTTTTCAATGCGGTCAATGTTACTCATTCCTTTAACCTCAAAGATATTAGTTGTTATTATGAAAACAGTAAAAGCAAACCCCCTGGAATTTGTGGTACATTTTTATTTTATATGGTAAATTCTTTATCCACAAACAAAAAAATGTCAAATTCCCGGCCGACTTTTCCCCCTTTCTTAGTTGAAATGGACTCACTCCTCAAATTGCTTAATCTTATAAATAATAAGAAAAGTAATACATTTGTAAACTATTACAGAAATATTTTTGAAGATACCTCTTAAGATTAATGATATGCTTTCCTTCTGCATGTGTATGTATTTTTTATTTTATTTTATATTATATTTTTAATTATGATTGGGGTTTTTTGTTTGTTTACTTTTGATTTATTACATTTGTTTGCTTTTGAGTATATACTCTGAGATTGTTTGTATACTTTCTTCAATAAAGTTTATTAAAAAAACAAACAAACATCATGTTAACATAACTCATATTTTTTGTCAGTATGTACATTGGGAACTTGGAATCTCTTCATCAACTGGCTTTTATTGAGCTTTTAACTGGAGTTTAAGCAACTCCATTTATGTTTTCCGTATTGGAATTTACTTTAAAATAAATTCATCCTTAAAATACACAGCTTTGTGATTTCGGTTTGTTTTGATCAAATCTGTACATCTCCATCCTGGAAAAAACGGTTTTAGAAACATTCTAAAATTTCAACATATGTGGTATCTGGTTTATTTATTATAGTAGTAGTATAGTAGTATAGTTTATTATTTTACCAGCATTATTTTTGCATGCTTATTTGATTGGTCGTGCTTGCAGCTGCTTTTCTCACACCTTTGAAGACAGAATGAGAATTAAAATGAAATAAGTTTTATGTAGCTGGCATGTAATGAATGGATGATGCTGTCTACTTTACTAAGACACTGAGAACTGTATGTGCGCTCTCATATTTGTGCATGGTGATGATATACACAAGACAAATTATAATGAACGAACATCTCTTCTAATTGAAACAATACAATGAAAGACTGGGCAGACACAGTGTGGACATTTTCAGTCAATTTATTGATAGAAAAGAATAATTAAAATGTAGAATTGCACTTATTAATATATATATTTGTATTCTTCCTGCAATGTACAAATGTGCAGGGCTGAAACTCAACCTAAACAGTGAGAGAGAAATTCAACATTTTAGCAAGGCAAACATGAGTTGTGGCTCGCAATTCAGGGTTTCTGGCTAATTAATGTACTAGGATCGGTATTCCTTAATTCTTTTGACTTTTTTAATTATCAGCAATCATGAGATACCCAATGTTAGGGCAAGGGTTAATGTAATGCGTTGCCTATCATATACGTACATCATGTTTAGATCAAAATAAAGTATTTCTCTATCTGTGACTAGAACTAAAACTAATAATTTTGGACCAAGTGACAAAGTGAAGCAATGCAGTTGAACATTGTTTTTTTTTGTAATCTAGATAGGCAGTAATGACCATTTTGAAAAGTCAAAATCTGCACACAACAAGCCATAAAAATACTCACCTCATCCTTAAAAGACTCACATTAATCCTAATAAAATCACTCCAGGGAAACGTCAAATGCAGCACTTCTGGTGTTTACAATGCCAAAAAAAAATGCGGTTTTGTTTTTGGTAAATCCCTCTTCAACCCCCCAAAGTTTCTCCCCACAGCATCAGGACATGGTCTACATGGCCCGAAACCCTACAGTCTCGGAAGTATTCCCACAACTGGAAAATGTCCGACATTTCGAGACGTCACAGTGAGAACTCCAGAGAGAAGGCGTGGCTTAGGCACGAACTGAATAACAGGGAAAGAGGTAGAGATGGTACATTTGAGGCATTTAAGAGACCTGTTTGTTCACTGGACGAAGATGTCTCAAGGCTCACAGGAAACCAGGAGGCTCGGTTTTCCAGCAGTGATGCCAGAGGTTGATGTAGGCTCTGAAATCGAGTTTAAACTGATCTTATGCTCTGACATCAAGTTTAAACCGATCTTAAGCTTTGAAACTGAGATTAAACTGATTTTAGGCTCTGAAAATCGAGTTTAAACCGATCTTGAGCTTTGAAATCGAGTTTAAACCGATCTTGTGCTCTGAAATCGAGTTTAAACCGATCTTAAGCTTTGAAACCGAATTTAAACCGATTTTAGGCTCTGAAAATCGAGTTTAAACCGATTTTATGCACCAAAATCGAGTTTAAACCGATCTTAAGCTTTGAAATCAATATTAAACTGATCTTAGGCTCTGAAAATCAAGTTTAAACCAATCTTAAGCTCTGAAATCGAGTTTAAACCGATCTTAGGCTCTGAATTCAAGTTTAAACCAATCTTATGCACCGAAATCGAGTTTAAACTGATCTTATACTCCGAAATCAAGTTTAAACCGATTTTAGGCTTCGGCACCTAATACTGTTGGTTGAGGTTCATTATTTATCCAGCGAAGGGTTTTGCTGAGTTGCTGTTCAGATAGGGGAAAGCGTTATTCACCTTCTGCTGGTCTTGGGGATTCAAACCGGCAACCTTTCCGCCACAAGTCCCCTTCTCTAACATTTAGGCTACCAACGAATCCATCCACTGAATCCATTAGTGCATCCGCTCGGTCCAATTTCAGCCGGACATTTCAGTCTTATGTTATCCGTACCTTTTGTGATTCCTGGGGTGACGAGCGGTGGGAGGGGCTCAGTGACATCAGGAGCTCTGTGATTGGCCGGGCTTGGTGAACTTGCTCTGCAGGAACACCCTGGGGACACAAAGCCCCTCCTTCTTGTTGACGGTCTCTCTCAGGACGTAGTCGTTGGCCGCAGAGCGAAGACCCGCCGCCTCAAACAGCTCAGCCAGCAGCTCTGAGCCGAGTGAGACGTTTAGGAAGAGGGGAAACACAGAAAGCAGGTTGGAGTCGAGCTGGGCGATATGGTTGAAATCAATATCATGATCATTAAATGCCTTTTTTTTAATATCGATATATATATCACAATATAGATCACGTACGCAAAATCAGATGTTAAATAATCAAATTAATGTTCATCCCATTGAACCAAATAATGTAATGTTTGGTGTGATGTCAAACAAAACTCTGAAATTCTCAAATGATATTCTTTAAAATGTTACCATACCTCATTTTTACCTCAGTCTTTTAACAAAATTAGCTTATTATGAATTTAGACAGCAGAATTGTGCGTCACAATATCCCAAAATCACCATATGATTCCACTGAAAGATGATATACGATAATATTGAATCATCGCCCAGCCCTAGGTCGGAGTTTGTGTAGAGACAAGCAATATGAATATTGCCTCCATAAACAAATGCATACTGGATAGCACTTGACTGCTGAATTCTGTTAAGAAATGTCACTCTGTCCCTCTAATGTTGAAGTTTCTGCATAAATTGTTGTATAATTCACATATCGAATGGTTGAACTGCTGTCTAATTTACTCAGGAACTGAGCACTGCATGTACTGTCTGATTTTTGTGCATGTTCATCTCTCTTTATGATATGTACAAGACAAAATCCCCTTGGAGCAAACAAAGATCTCTCCTAATTTAAACAGTACAACGAAATACTGGTCCAGCTGCAAGAAGCAAAGACGTCTTTAACAGCAAGAAAGAGAGTGAGAAAGAGAGAAATAGAAAAGAGAAGGACGGATGGAGACAGAATTTTATCACAGCCTCTTTCTCCGGCTTGGAAAAACACAACCTTCTCTCCTGCGTCTCCACTAATCTGTCAGTCTGTCACCTTCTCAGCTACTAACATTCCTACTTTCTCATTGAAGAAAAAAAAAAAACATTAAAATGAAGGGAATGGACTACCAACTTTCCACTGACCTTTGGAGAAGAAGTAGGACCTGGTGCCGTCTTGGCGGACGTAGAAGTTTTCCCCCAGCTTGTTTCCGGCCTTGAAGCGCAGCATGGCGTGGTCGAACAGGCCGTAGTCTCTGAACAGGACGACGCCTCCGGGCTTCAGCACCTGGGAGCGTTACAGGATCGTTACTTCACACCATGAGAATCAGCTTGTATTACAGAACAGGGTGGGAAGTTACCACCGGACACCAGTCACATGCTGGTGAATCGCTTTAAGGTCTTATTCTGTCTGAACATCTAGTTGGATGGTGAAATAGTGAAAGTGGCCGGCTGGACATTTACATACCTAATAAAACACATAATCTACAAACATACTCTACTATGGAACAGGAGTCCCTCAGTTATTACATCTCAGCAGTTTCAGCCAGTGCTGAAACGATTAGTTGATTAATTGATTAGTCGATCGATAGAAGATATTATAATTTTGATAAACGATTAATCAGTTTAGTCCTTTATCAAGTAAAAATAGCAAAGCATATATTTTCTACTTTTTTCTATTATTTTTGATATATTACTTTGCACTCTATCTTATGGAAATGTATGCATTCTGGATCTATATCCACTGTAGTATTAGAGATGAAATAGCCAGACTATGTATTTTGTACTCTAACATTAATTGTATCTCATTATCTTATGGAAATGGAAATGTAATATTTATATCTAATTTTGTACGGTAGAATTATATTTGCTATTGCCTATTATTGTTAACTTTTTGAAGTGCATTTGCATTGGGGAATGTGAACCTGTTGGATTCTCCGCTAATCAGCACCTGATTATTTAAAGACACACCTGATGGCAATCAAGCACAGAGCGAATCTGATGAAGCAACATGCGAAACGCGTAGTTCGCTCCTTTTTGTTTTTAATGTAATTTGTTAATAAAATAGTGTCAATCCTAATATCCTGGTGTTCGCTGGAATATTGATTTTTTGGTTTACTAAAAATAGCAAACATTTGCTGGTTACAGCTTCACAAATGCTAAGATTTGCTGCTTTTCTCTGTTTTATATAATTATAAAATGAATACTTTAGGGTTTTATTGGCTGCTGCATTTCTGGTTTTGAACAGTTTGGTCAGTGGTTAATATGATTTAAGCCAATAGCGGCCCGGCAGTATGACTGTCAATTAGGCCATATCACTCTCTATCTTAAGATTATTCTTCACAACAACAAACATCACCGTATGTGAGTCTACAACTAAAACTAAAATTTATTAATTACATTAAATTCTATTAAATATCCAGTCATGTGTATCAGGACAGAGCGACAAAATTTTTCATCCTTTTCTGGACGTTTTAGTGCAACTCCCAAATTTTTCACGATCTGAAACAAATCAAATTTATTTTCCACACTTTTCCATCCGTCCCAGCCCTGTGTGAGCCTGTCACCCCGGGGCTCTCTGCTCTCTCACCCTGCTGATGTTCTCCAGAGCCAGCCTCATCTTGTCGGGGTGGATGGCCGACAGGACGAAGATGAGAGTGACGACGTCCACGCTGCCCTCCGGCACGTTTTCCCTCAGGTCGTCTCTGGTTAAATCACACTGGAAGGCGCTGCAGCGCTCAGGCCGGTACAGAGGGTTTTGCTGTCAACAGAGAGGAAAAAGTAGCTTCACTAGGTATTCTCCACTGGGATTTTTTTTTTTTTTTAATTTACGTTTAAATGTAGCCCTCCGGGGAAGGGATTCAGGGCTGCAGATAACGATTATTTTCATTATCGATTATTTTTTCGATCAGTCATTTTGTCTGTAAAATGTCAAAAATAATGACAAATGCCTGTCACAAGCTACTAGAGCCCAAAGTGATTCTTAAAATTACATGATCACATTATTCTGACCAGCAGCCCCCAAAAAAACCCCAAAGTATTCATTTTATAATGATATGAAACAAAGAAAAGCAAGCAAATCGTAGCATTTTTAACCCCAACTGCAGCAGTTGAGGTTAAAAATTGTTGTTAAATGCCTTGCTCAAGGGCACCTTAACTATAGCTTTTGAGGAAGGGGAGAGAGTGGCGGCAGTAGCCTGGAGGTTAGAGGGCTTGTGACTGAAAGACTGCCGGTTCGAATCCCCGTACCAACTGAGAAAACATGGAATGAGTAACACTCTCCTTCAACAGCTACTGTTGAGCTGCCCTTGAGCAAGGCACTGAACCCCCACCTCCTCCAATGGAGCTGCTCAGTGACCGACAGTAGAAGACTGTGGTTGTACTGGGCAGCTCCCAGGTGTTTAAGTGTGGTTCTTATGTGTGAATGTGAAGCAAGGCATCAGTGGAAAATAACACAGAGGGCTAAACAGACAATGTGATGGATGGATGGATTTCTTACCTTGACAAACTCCACAGCTCGCGGTGAGAAGTCGCAGGCGTAAACGAAGACGTTGAGGTCTTCCTCCAGCAGAGGGAAGATACAGTTTCCAACCCCACAGCCGGCCTCCAGCAGCACCAGCCTCTGGGACTCAAACTGACAACCAGGCAGGACAAGGACAAAGCCAAGGGATGATCTCAAATATCAGTTCAACACTTTACTTAGTTCTAAAGGATCTGGTTCACCTGTTATTCCCACAATCCTCTTCTACCAAGATACACAGTGGAGGAAAAAAGTTGAAATTGTATTTCAACTTTTCAACTTCAAAAGTGCTGCTTGATGGATTATCTATATGCCGAAATGTTCAGAATACCCTAATAATTTGTTACAGGTATTAAGTGATGTTCTACCAAAGGATCGGGGCTATTTACCACACAAACAGTAATGTCAGTTATACAACTGAATACACAGTCATACTTAACAAAAAAACCTTCACAAGTGGGGTTGCTTAGGACAAAATCAAATAAAAAGCGTGTCTTAATGTGTTAAAATGGTTGAAATCAATATCTCAACAATCATAAGAATTTTTCCTCATATTGGTATGGCTCACATATGCAAAATCACATGTTAAATAATCAAATCAATGTTCATCTCATTGGACCGAATGGTAATGTTAGGTGTGATGTCAAACAAAACTGAAATGTTCAAATAATATTCCTACCATACCTAATTTGTCAGTTTTTACATACACTTTGCTTGTTATCATCAGTTTAGACCGCGGAATTGTGTGTCACATTATCCCAAAATCACCATATCTTCACGATATGATTCAATTGAAAGACGATAAACGATAATATCGACTTATCGCCCAGCCCTACTTGACATGCAAACGTTTGGGAACCGGCTGAACCTCCTCCTCACCTCTCGGCAGGCTTTGAGCTCCTCAAACTCTCTGGTGGTCCAGTGTCTGTCCTTGAAGAAATTCGTCGTGTTTCTTTTATAGAACAAGTCCCAGTTTTTCTGGGCTTCCTTCTCCAGCTTCATCTGCTTGAAGTCGGACACCAGGACCCGGTCACCGGTGAGTTTATCCAGCTCCTCCCGGGTTAAAACTCGAGCGGTGGCGGTTTTGGTTTGTCCGGGGACACAGGGGGGCACTTCATCTTTCGACCCGTCTTCAGGAGGTGCAATGTCGGTACCGAAATCTTCATCTCTCGGCAGTGCCATGCTGAAACCTCGTTTTGCCAAAAAGAGCTTTTAGAAGATTACCTGAAGTTTTGCTGCTTCGTTGTTTTGTCTTATATCATCAGTTCCAATCCGTCAATCAGTGGGAAAGCAAAAATTTTAATACTTTTACAGTATATTTATTTGTATATATCATTAATGACGCTAATATTATCTTACTATTTTGAAATTGTTTAGGCTACTACATCTTCACACTCATTTGAAACGACATCTTGTCCGTTACGTAAATTCTTCCGTATGGGAATTAGGATAGGCGCCTCTTTCCTCCCGTGTGATGCCATCATTGTCGTTGCTCTTTACAGAATAAAAAGGTTATGTAGGCCTATTATAAGAATTAATTGTAATTGACCTGTGGTTGATTAATCAACAATATCGATATATTTCATTAAAAAAAAGAAGTAGAATTGCTAATATTTGGTTCCGTGAAGCACATCGGTGATATTTGACAGCTGGACCATAATAGGAAGAGGAGTGGCCGAGGGACGATGACGGATGGGATGTTTTGCTAAAGGTTAGCCAGCAGGCTAACTTTGTGTTGCAGTTGGCTTCTTATTGTGTTCTCTCTCTACATTTGCCAACTTCACTTCGGTTCTTCTGAATATTTTAGATAAATGTGAGTCTTAAACAGTTTAAACGGAGACATGAACGGGAGTACGAATCCGCTGCTGGATAAAGAGGAGCATGTTTTGAAGCTCGGGGAGAGCTTTGAGAAGAGGCCAAAATCTTCCTTTCACACCATCAGATGTGAGTGTTAAAAACCCGCAGTGTGTTACATAGCTGTGTCACAGAATCACTGCAGAGTGTTAGTCAACTTAGCTAACTGTTTTGGAGGATTAGTTAGCTCACATGGACAGGCACGCTGTCTCTTACACAAGCTAGCCACTTACCTGGATAATTGAATTAACTGTGATTCACTTGGCCAATTACTGTTAAGATCTCAAGTTATTTTTTTCACCACACTCAGATTTTAGCCAAGTGTACTGAAGAAGATTAGGGCCACATGTGAACAAAAAAGTATTTGAGTTTTGAGCTTAATCTCAGAATTCTGAGAACAAATTCAGAATTCAGATTTTAAAATAGAAGTAGAATAACATCAGAACTCCAATACATTTAATTCACATGTGGTTCTAATCCTCTTCTGTACAAGTGTGTAGTATTTACTTTACTGGATTAATCTGAAGACCAAATCTATAAGAATAACAATTTAATGTTGACCTCAATGTATTTAAGGAACCAATATTAACTGCCATCTTATGCCATCATCCCCAATAATTTTTTAAGTTGTATGACTGGACTTTAATATGTCATTATACTACTGTGTAGTTTAGTCTAGATCCCAATAAATGAGGCACAACTTGGAGCTAGTCTTACAGTCAAAAATTATCCCAATAACCACATATTATATACTACATTTTTTTTACAGTATGTATACAGGGATTAAACACCATTGTAATGGGACATCGGTCATACTTGACTTTAATAAATCATTACATGGGTCTAATTTAGTAACCTAGACGAGGAGACTCCATTCTTGCATTCAGACGGTTCGGTGATAGGTTGCAATGTGTATATCCAATACACTTCTCTCTGATTTAAGATCTTCTCTACATCGCCACCTCTATCTGGTGCGTTCACCTTTTCTACCACAGAACCTGAATGATGAGATGCCATGTTTACAATCATTGAAGTGAACTGCCACTGGGTATTCTCTATCATTTCTCCTCATAGAGCTCTTATGTTCGCTTATTCTCTGTTTAAGAGGACGAGAAGTTTTCCCAATGTAAGCCAGACCACACGGACACTTTATCATATATACGCCATGAGAAGTAAAGTGTGCGGGAATTCATTCTATTGCAAAGTTTCCAATTAAAAGAATCTATAGTTTGATCTCTCTCCTCTTGTTCCTTTTACAATCACATGGAAAAGATCACAGCTAACAACGTTCTCTTTTCTAAAAAGTAACTCGGTAACTTTTACTCTGAGGACATTTTAAATGACACACTTTTTACTTTTACTTCAGTAGATTTTTACACCCGTAACTTTACTTCTACTTAAAGCGGAACTAAGCAGCAGTTTTGGCTGAAGTGGCTCGACCCTAAAATAAAAATAAACAAAATATCAGCAAAATAAAAGTACTTATTCTTGAGTAGGACATTCTAGTACTCTTTCTATGACTGTATGGCATAAACAAAGTGCAACAATTTTTCCATTAATGTGATATCTTTTCCACACTATTTATATCTACTCATGTCTTCCCTTTGCAGATGACTTCAAACCAGCGTCTATCGACACGAGCTGCGAGGGGGAGTTACAAGTTGGGAAAGGAGATGAAGTCACCATAACATTACCTCACATTCCAGTAAGGCTTCCTGCTTTATATATTTGTATACACTTCCCGTCAAGAGTTTTGACACACCACATTTTTCTTTATTTTTACTATTTTCCACATTTTAGAATAATAGTAAAGACATCAAAACTATGAAATAACACAAATGGAATTATGCAGCGACCAAAAAAGTGTCAAACAAATCAAAACTATCTTATATTTTAGATTCTTTAAAGCAGCCGCCCTTTGCCTTGATGGAAAGGCAAAAGGCTTTGGAAAGAAATTCATACATAGGATCAACTTCACTATTTATATTTGTCTAAGAAACTAATTTCAAGCATTTAAGCAGAAGCCTTTAGATCAAAATGGCTTTAAGAGAATGAAAAACAGAAGATTCAATCAGGTGTGTTCAAACTTTTGACTGGTAGTGTAAATATCCATATTGAAAAAAGATGGTTTATCATGATTATTGTGATATTGATTTTTCAACCATATCACCCAACTTTAAAGTGAAGCACATTATGGGTTAGTATTGACGTTAGGAGTCATCTTAAGATATTTGCCTATACAATAGTTAATTTTTAGATGAAAGAGTCATTTTTGTGTTTTTCAAATATTTCCTGATGAATTTCAGGTGCCTAAATGTTTCCATAAATGGACGTACAGTGTTACAGAATGAAGCCCTTCATGTTCAGATTGTGGGTGTTGTCCTCGCAGGGCTCCACGCCTCCCATGACCGTGTTCAAAGGGAACAAGCGGCCGTACCAGAAGGACTGCGTGCTCATCATTAACCACGACACCGGGGAGTTCGTACTGGAGAAGCTGAGCAGCAGCATCCAGGTCAAGAAAACCAGGTGAGAGGTCGAAGGTCACCAACCGGGAAATTCAGATGGTTTTACACCAGTGAAAACAGAGGAAGTAGGGTGCTGTCTTGGAAGTAGGGTGCTGTCTTGGATGTGGACAGTGTAGCAGTCTGATCTCAGAGTTTTAGGGATTTTACAAGTTAAGTTAAATGTATGTAAAAGCTCTTTTCACATACAGGTCAGAGCAACAGTGGACATAAATACACATAATTGTCGGGGAAAAAACCTTTTTCAGTCACAGCCAACCTTAACTCACTGGGTGAAAAACGTCCTGTCATCTCAGGCCATTGAAAACAAAATTAAATGGCAGTTCTTCCACCAAAATCACAATTATAACCATATAGCACTTCATAATTAACATTTTATTGTCTGCGTATTTTGTTTTGATTTTTTAATTTAATATAATTCATAAACATTCATTCATAAACATTCATAAACAATCATTTGAGGCCTCAACACGCCACCCTGGCATCTCTGGCGCCCCCTTTTGGAAGGTGGAAGCTACTAGGCTGAATTAAAAAATTGCATCCCAGAACGTTGTACATCCATTTTAGGGGGAAAACATCATAACTTAAAGTTCTTCACTCAATATCTCTAAAATATAGAGGATCCAGGCGGTTAAACTTTTATCATTTTGTCAGTCAGGGGACTTAAGTTACATAGAAACCTTTAAAAAAAGTACCAGAATTTGTTTTAATGTCTTGCCTTCATTTGTAAGAGTTGGCGTCTTTTTAAATGTTGGATCTCCCATTTCATTTTATGAAGGTGCTGTAGCGTATCGTTACTGACCGAAATGTAGTTTGTTTCTCCTCTTTATTATCGTATTAGTCCCCAGACAATATTTTACAGTAGTGTATGGGGAAATATTATGCAACATACCCACGCAACCCCTAAGGAAAAAACGGGAGAAAATGGGAGGGAAAGAAAGGGGACGAAAAAAAGAAACACTACATCATGAACATGATTTGCTCATTGCCCAAGCCAAACATTATTTCTGTATTTTGTGGGGTGGGAAAGTGTTTTCCTTTTCTGAGTGGGGGAGAGAGGGAATTTCTTGGGGTCTTTTGTGTTTAATTACTTTTTCACCTACTTTTACTTACTTTTCTCTGCAATTTTTGTAAATGTGTGACCTACTACTTCAAAATAAAAAATATAAAACAAAAAGAAAATAGGCCAGGATGAACTCTTGAAGGACTCAAAGGATTGATAATGTGTGTGTGTGTGTGTGTGTGTGTGTGATTCAGGGCGGAGGGCAGCAGTAAGATCCAGGCCCGGATCGAGCAGCAGTCGGTCCGGTCCAGCCAGCCCAGCTCCCAGTTCCGCGCCCCCACCAAGCCCGGGGCGGGGGTCAAGACCTCCCCCTCCCCCTCCAAGGACAACCCGTCCCCGGAGCCGCAGCTCGACGACATCAAGAGAGGTGAGGAGGGCCGCGGCAGCCCCGCCTGGGACAGGACAGGGTTCAGCACACACTAGGGTTGGGGTTCGAAAGGGGGGCGGGGGCGTGTTGAACCTACCCGAAAATGAACTGGTCCTCCCGCAGTTTGAGACGTAGCGCTCATCGTCAACTTGTCAAAATGCTGCACTCTTTTATTTTGATTTGATGCTGTATAGATAAATGTTTAACCATGGCGTTGCGAGGACCTTGCCGCCAATATTGCATTTCGCCATTTGTTCATTAATTTTAATGAAGTGCTAAACACTTTCGAACATCTGAGGCGATCTACCGTGTTCAGTCAGTCCAGTAAACAAACTGGGGAGTTAACGCACACTCTAGAAGAAGAGAGAGGAGAAAAAAAAGATTTGATAAGAGATTTGTTAGACTCGGAGCTTAACGGATCTCGGTATTTTAGCAACTTGTAACCGGTACACACACAATAGATCTCTTCACAAACATGGCTGACGTTCTTCTGGAGGGTGTAGATCTGTTCTCTCCATTGCCTGCAATGTTAAAAAGCCAACTTTCTGTCTCCTCTGACTCTTCCTTACTCTCACTTATTTTGTGTTTCAACAGAGTGTCTAACACACTCCTGTTGTCACTGACATGTCTTTCTGTCTCTGTGGTCAGAGCTGCGGGCGGAGGTGGAGGTGATCGAGCAGATGAGCAGCAGCGGCAGCAGCAGCTCGTCGGACTCGGCCAGCGCCTCGGGGAGCGGCGACGACAGCTCCAGCAGCGACGGCGAGCGCGACGCCCCCCCGCCGCACGGCCAGGCCTCCCCCACCCGCCACCCCATGGCCAACGGAGCGGCCGACCGGCAGCAGGGCAACAACCAGCTCATGAACACGCTGCGTGAGTGTCGCAGGGTTTACGCTTCGCCTCTTCGCTGTCTTCTGCGGCGTTAGCTTCACTCGAACTCTGAGGAGACGTCTTGCTTTTAATTCCGTTCCTGCGATATTCTGTCACACTCACTCCAGCGCTAAACTGACCTCAATCCCACCCGCTCCGCCCGCACCCTAAAAGTTTTGTCCCGCTCCTAACAGCTTTTGAAAAGTTTTGTCCCGCAATGTCATGTTGTATTATTCTAGCCATCGAGAAACGTCTGTGATATTGAGCCATAAATTACAGTGATTTAATTCATTTTGTGTGGATCTTTAAACATTTAATTTAGTCGTGTGTAATAGGGCTGGGTGTTGGCACTGGTCTCCCAATTTGATTCGATATTGATTCGATTCGATTAGGAGAACTTCAGTTTTAATAGCAATACTGGTTAGATATGAAAGAAATTCTCTGAGAAATAATGCTGTGAACGGCACAGGAACCCTCTGTAATATGGTGCATTAATAAAATGGTTATTGTTTAACATTGACAGTTGGAGGAGAAGAGGCCCGCGACAATACTATAACGTTTTGTGAAAATCCACACACATCCACTGAAAAAAGGCATAGATTAAAAGATTTCTGGATTTTAAGAATCGATATTGGATTGTCCAAATGAAAATAGCAATTAATCGGAAAATCAATATTTTTACCCGACCCTACTGTATAATAGATAAACAGATGAATATTGCGTGGGAACAATGGATTCAGTTTCAAAGTAGACTAGGCCCTTTTGAAGAGAGAGAGTGTGATCCGCCTGCTCACTCTCCACCTGCCTGGTGCTGAACTGAAGCTTTCCGCCGCCGTCCCCGGTCGTGTCCCATGGGATTCAACTGAGGTCTCTACTCTGGAGCGTTTACTTCTTTAGGTTGGTTTACTTGGCCAGATGAGAACAATCCCATTCAAACTTGGGTAGCACCAAATAACCACACTGAGACGTCTGAAAATGCAGGTCTCTAACAACCCAGGCACCTAGAAAACGCTGGTGCGCTGGTTGCACTGACATCGCCCACAGTCTGTAAGAGCTCAGCCTGCGTTCACTTGCTTTTGGATATATCAGAAAAACAAATTTACCTATAGAAATTTCACATGAACGCCATACCTAACCTAACCCTAACCCGGATGATGAAGTCAGAAAGTCAGAGCGAATTTTGCTACCTGTGTTATGATGCAATGATAACCTTTAACTAGGGATGCACCGATGCCACTTTTTCAATGCCGATACCGATTACGAGTATGAAAGTATCGGCCGATACTGAGTACCGATCCGATCCATTACTTTTACTGAACAGTGCAGGCTTACTTCCTTAGTTTGGGGTCAATGGACAAAATTATTGAGATAAAATCCTTGTTTTTCCCACTGTTTGAGAAATACAGGCTTCTATGTGCCACAAATGCATAAAATCAAGACAGTTTGCTTTTATTTCTTACATGTTACTCATGGCTTTCGGTATCAGATTTTAGTCTTGGGTAAAATCTCCGATACCGATATTCCATTTTAGCCTGGTATCGGCACCGATACCGATACCAGTATCGGTATCGGTGCATCCCTACCTTTAACCACAGAACTTGAATGGATAGAACAGTCCTTCCACTGTTTGTCATGGTAATTTAGCTAGTACAGCATGAAATGGTGATTATGGCATTTGAAGGGTTAATTGCCATGGTGACAACACAAGTCTGGGCATTAAGGCCGTAAAGTCAGCATAGCATAGCATGTGAACGCAGCGCTGTTTAGCAGCCGATTTGGAAGACCTGAGTGTCGGACTTTCCCACCAGCGCCTGAACGCACCACATCAGTCCTCAGGCCAGACAGCGGACAGTTTCTGGACTAGTGGATGTCTCATTATGGAATGAAACTGTTCAGTAACAAACGATGTTCTGACCGGTTTTGTACTTCTGGTCTTCACAGGAAACGATCTTCAGCTGAGCGAGTCGGGCAGCGACAGCGACGACGACTGAACCTCCTGCTGGTCTCTCTCTCTCTCTCTCTCTCTCCCTCTCTCTCTCTCTCTCATCATCACCCCCTCTCCGCTCTCCTCTTTCTTCTTTCTGCCCGGTTCCTTCGTTCCTTTGCTGTGATAGCTGACCCCAGCTGTATATCATGGTTTGACTGTAAGTTTTTTTTTATTTTTTTTTATTTTAGTATTTCCTTAAAGCTGGCCAGCCTGGAGATTTAAGAGTGTATTTTTATTAGATGTATATTTTGTTTTGTATATCAAAACTTTACAAAAAAAAAAATCAAACTTTAAAATATGAGAGGTTTGGAAGATTATATATTAGAGTGCACATACATATTTTCTGTACTTAGAGCAGCTAGTTTTATCTACTTGTATCACGCGGCGTCTGTTTGGTTTTGTGTTCCTGGACGGACGAGGAGGACGGTGTTTTTAAAATATCGCCCCTCGTCCTCTCCGCTCGTCTCTTCGTGTATCAGAGATAATTTGACAGAAGCTTCTCCATTTCGTGTTTTTATCAGTTCACCATAAATCCAGAAATTGCAGCGCTTCACAGAAAGCCTGCGCATGAACAATGAACAACAAATAAAAGAAAGTTGGGAGGCGTAAAATACAGTTAATTATGTTTGTCAGTCGATGTGTCATCTGCTTTGTTGTATCAAGTATGTATTGAGATGGACACAGACTGATATACACTACCAGTCAAAAGTTTGGACACCACATTTTTCTTTATTTTTACTATTTTCCACATTTTAGAATAACAGTAAAGACATCAACACTATGAAATAACACAAATGAATTATGCAGCGACCAAAAAAGTGTTAAACAAATCCAAACTATCTTATATTTTAGATTCTTTAAAGCAGCCGCCCTTTGCCTTGATGGAAAGGCAAAAGGCTTTGGAAAGAAATTCATACATAGGATCAACTTCGCTATTTATATTTGTCTAAGAAACTAATTTTAAGCATTTAAGCAGAAGCCTTTAGATCAAAATGGCTTTAAGAGAATGAAAAACACAGAACATTCAGTCAGGTGGGTCCAGACTGTTGACTGGTTGTGCAGAAACAATCTCAACTTTTGTTTCTTGTTCATTGTTTTTATCAGTATCTCAGAAAAGGCCATGGGTAACATCAAGCTCATGTCAGATCATGAAACGGTGATCCAAGTGTGACTGGTTAAAGGGGAATTCCACCAAAATTCACTTTCAGTTTGTGATTTTACTTTCAGTTTTTAAGCATTTTGAGTCATGGCGCTCTCAGGATCAAGGAGCATGTCGTCTCGTGACATCAGATTACACTGCCTGAGATGTTTGAGAGAAATGTTCATGGATAGTGTGTTCCCATACCAGTAATAAAGTAATAAACCACTTCAGGCTTTACAATTCCATGATGTTGTGGGATTGAATTTTCCTTGATCTTGAGAACCCATAATTCAAAACGGAGCAAAAATACATTAGGAAGTTTTAGGTAAATGTCTCCTTCTGCAGAAAAACAACTGCAAAGACAATTTTGGTGGAATTTCTCTTTATTGTAGCATTAGCTAGTACAAGTGTTGTTTCTCAGCAGGGTTTTCAGGATTCCTTACCTGTTGCTTTTCTTCTGGCGGACAGGCGAACGTTGGCAAAGCACTTTAGCTTCATTACTTTCATCCTCTCTCTCTCTCATGTGACTGATGACATTTTTTGAATGTCATGATTAAATCCAACCGGTCACAGTATAACCAGTTACATTAGCACTTATGCAGAAAACACTGAGTGTGTTCCTAGTATTGTGGTCATTACTGCAAAAAAGTAATAAATTCCACATTACTCTACTACTTACTCTAAGAATTACTTTACTTATTACTCCCTGAAACTAATAAGTTAAGATAGTAAATAGTTACTCTACTTGTTACATTACCTTTGTGCTACACCCATAAATTATTGTGTTAGGCTTACTTGCATTTGTTGGATCAATAAATTAAAGCCACATTACAGCAGAAGAATCTAAATAATGACAGATACTAAATCTGTCTTTAAGGTTTTTAATACAGACAGAGCTGCAGCATTAAATTCAGACTTTCTGAGTCGTATTCTCGTTCATGTCGCTCTGCTCAAATTCTGATATTTCCAACATGACTTAAATGGCATCTTTCATAGATATTACGCCAATAAAGAGGTTAAAAAGGCTGAAGAATGAAACACAAGTAACGAACAATGTGTTAGATCAGGAGCTGTGATGTGATTACTGAAACTGGAACAGTAATGCCTTACTTTACTCCGTTACAGGAAAAAGTAATGTGATTACAGTAGGGCATTACTTTGTACCACATTACACCCCAACACTGGTCTTTCCACGAATTAGACCGACCAGGTGAATCCAGGTTATTGATTTGAGCTGCTGAATCCACTTCAGTCATGAAGGGAGAGATGTCGATGAAAGTTTAAATCTTGAATTGAGTTGTGGGCATCAGTATGAGGAGAGGCCTCTTGATGTTTTGTACACTGAGTTCTTAAAGAGTTTGGAGAGTTCTGCTCCAAAATGTTTTATATCCATTTAAAAAAAAAAAAATCATTACCTGAAGTTCATTATTCAGTATTTGTAAAATGCAGAGGATCCAGTCTGGAATAGTGGTAACATTTTGTCTACCAAGAGCTTTTATTACCTTCTATCCTTGGCAAACTATCATTATGTGTTTAAATCTTGTCCTGTCAATCATGTGAGAGTACGTGTCTTTGTGGATATCTCACTTCAGAACCAAACTTTTCATAGAATAAACCCACTGTAGTACCATTCCAGGCCTTGCAGCATTTCAGTTTGCAAATCAAGGTGAATGTCTCATCTTCTGAAAATGCCAAAGAGTTGAACGATCCCTCGTCATGAACAGAGAACAGAATGAAATCTGAACTCATTATGTGTTACGTCATGTCATGGTCATTCTGTTTGTTTTGCTTTTATCTGAGAGTGTTTGTGTTGTGCATATGAGTCGTGACGTCAGTGGCTCTTGCCCTTATCCCCCCTATCTGCAGCGGCCACTGGTGTTAGTGAATATCATTCGGTATCGGTTGTACAGTATATCACTATTTATGCAACGTAACAGCCCACAGTGAAGAGTTTCATTACAAAATGTGATATCAGCCAGGGTTAGATCGATATATGAGTTAGCTGATGTATTTTACTCAACAGATTCAGAAGTGGCAGTCTGTAAAACATGCAATGAAATTCTTCAAGAGCTGCTATGAGATTTTAATGGAGAGTTTTAGTGTCCCATAATGGTCTAAATGCTGTTTCAGAGGCTTTTCTTCCCTACAAAGAATACAATTATGGGGGAACATTGAATTGTTGTAATTTTGGGGAATTAGTTGGATTTTTTCTTCGGTCTTCAGAAACCCATATCGGTCAAATTGTAATATCCATCACTTGAAAAATTGGACATCTTCTTTTACCAAATGGTTGCTGGCCAGAAAATCAAATTCACTGTGGAATATCATTTGAGTTTTTAGCTATCTTACAAGATAGTGACAGTTCACATGTAATTTTCAAATATTTAGCAATGAACATCAGGTGAGTTTTTTTTATTCCAAATGTAACATTTTGAAATGAAACTCTTCAATAATTGAGGTAAAGATATCAAATTGGGTTTGATGAATATCCTCATGTTGCGAGAATTAAAATATTACCATTATCTCCTATCATACGTATTGAAAACGGGCCAGGGTGTAACTGGTGTTGTTCTAGGTGTTATATATCATGGCTGTGTTTCTCAGAAGCTTCTTCAGATGAAGTTCATGTTGGAACAGAGATGAGCTCAGTCTCCAGACGGGTTCGGGGAACACAGCAGGACCGTTACTGACATACCACACAGTACTTGTAACCATAACAGTTGTGCGTCATGTATTCTGATTCCTAACGCAGAGTACCAGTTACTGTATATTCCTCAGGGTGGGAAATTACTACCAGCCAGAGTCCTGCTCTATTCTAAACATCTACTTGGCTGGTAAAACAGTCAAAGCGGATGGTGAATTATAAAATGAACCAGCCACTGTGGCAAGTGGACAGAAAAGAAAAGTCAAATATCCTACTCTGGTATTCCTTCTGGCATCTGTAGTTTCTGACCCACTTCTGTTCTCAGACGGACTCTGTTGTATTTGGTGCTTTAGTTCTCATGTTTTTCATTAGTGCTATGTTCATGTGAAATGTGTTTCTACCAATTTGAAGTGTATTAAAAGTGTGCAAATGCATTTAAAATTGTTGTTTTTGTTCATTTTAGCATATGTTGATTGTTTTTCTTAATGAGTGATAATGTTATACGCTACCAGTCAAAAGTTTGGACACACCACATTTTTCTTTATTTTTAGTATTTCCGACATTTTAAAATAATCGTGACATCAAAACTATGAAATAACACAAATGGAATTATGCAGGGACCAAAAAAAGTGTTAAATCAAAACTATCTTATATTTTAGATTCTTTAAAGTAGTCGCCCTTTGCCTTGATGGAAAGGCAAAAGGCTTTGGAAAGAAATTCATACATAGGATCAACTTCACTATTTATATTTGTCTAAGAAACTCATTTCAAGCATTTAAGCAGAAGCCTTTAGACCAAAATGGCTTTAAGATCATGAAAAACATAGAACATTCAATCAGGCGTGTCCAAAATTTTGACTGGTAGTGTATGTGATTATTTTATCTTATAAAATGATTCAAGCTATGCCACTATAATTTTCACTGGAGCAAATTAGGGGCCAAATTGCTCGAAGATGCCTCAATGGTAGATTTTGGAAGGGAAAACAGAACTCCTTCACTTTCCCCAGCTGTTGTGGGGTTTTGAACCGGCAACCTTTGGGTCAGGCTTCCTTCACCGTTTCAACAAGAGAAAAGACAGCAGTCAAAAGTAAATTTGATAAAAGATTATATTGCTGGTCTTAAATAATTACTTAGAGTCAAGTGAAACATATGCTTGGATGAACACCTTCAGTTTGATACTCACCACAACAACCTGTACATGGAGCATAATACAATACAGTACTTTTTCCCTGCGATGGTGCAACAACTGAGTCACATTTGGGCATTTCTCTTCAAACAGTAACACAAAAGTACACGACAAATACATAAATAGCTTTTTTTCCCTTTAAATCATTTATAACGCAATTATATTTATGATTCTGGCTCTTGCTACAACATATCATTTGACCGATATATAAATTAACAATATCAACAACAAATAATAATAATTATAACAATAATAATAATACAAAAGCTGTCTGTCTTTCATATAAATCTGGCTAGTTTACAGTATGAAATGATGCAAGAGAGATCACGGGTCTGTTTGATATGATATGATGCATCGGAGAGTTTCTCCCTCAAGTCGCCACTTTGAATCTGCCGAATTCCAGATGCAGATGCTCAGCTTCCCAGTTCAGAGTCTTTATCTGCTGTAACTGAGAGATTTGGGCGCCATGTTGGCTCAAACAGAAGTCCACTGGCCCAACCTTTCCTGAGAGTCCTTGGCAGCGTGCTTGAACGTTCTTCAGTTTGGGGGGGGGGGTTCAAAGTGACTCGGCCACAAAGTCTCCAAATCGGGCCCCTGAGTTTTCTCCTGGAAACAATTCCTACCTCTACAAGACTAAAGTTAGCGCTGCCCTACCCTGCGATGGGGAACGGTGTTGTGGCGATGGATACATGGTATTGATATTACAAGAGGCATGAGGAAGTGAGAATCTAAAGGTGACGGCGAGGATGTCCCAAAGTCAGGACGGACAGGGCGTCTGCCTCAAAAGCCTGTCCAGAAAGTTTCCCTTCAGCCCATCACCATAGTTTGTATCTCTCTCTTGAAATCCCTGCGACACAACACGCTGCCTGGGGAATCTACGGACCCTGAGTACCTTGTCGCATCGGATCTGTCAACTTTAGACCATTTCGAGAACTCCCGTCTACCCCCCCCGACTCTTCTCAACCCTTTCCTCGGCTATTTTGTGCCCCCAATAGCGACACTTCGCGAATCCCCTCCCGCCCACGCCCCTACAACCCCCCCCCCACCCACCCGGGGTCACGAGGGTCACCGTCCGGGGCAGGATGTGGGTTTGATGCATCGGCCCTGGAACAGCACCAGGTTGGCGGGGCAGTGGCAGCCGGCCACGCAGGGCTTGTGGCACGGTCCGATCTCGTTCCAGTTGTCGCAGGTTTTGGTGCAGCCCGGCCCGCAGGTGTCGTACACGGCGCCGTGTTTACACTGGGTGGCTGATGGGAAGGAAGGTAGGGAGATGAGAAGGGAAGAGGGGGTGAAAAGAGGAGGTTAGGATTGAAGATTCAGCCGATGAATTATGAGAATGTCTGCATAAATCTGGTGAATGGTGCAATTGATGGACTGGTGAACGTTCTTATGTAGTTTAAGTGTTTAAAATGTCAGGAGTCATTTTTGACTGCAGCAATTCTTTATTCTTTACTAGGATCCCCATTAGCTGACGCCTCAGCTACTGCTAGTCTTCCTGGGGTCCAAAAAAACAAAGATTTTATGATATAGTCGACATCATAAGATATAAAATAGACGGTACACCTTGATGAACATTAATAGACATTGATATTACACCATAAACATTTCAAGAAATCCAATGAGACATTCCTCAAAAGTGATTCAAAGAGGTACAAGATGTACCATTAAGGTGATCTAACACTGGTAAGCATTAAGCTTGGAGGATACAAGATAAGTTAAAACATATTAGGCAAGGCAGAGGCAAGGATTTAGTGTTTTCCAGTCAATTGGCTAGCCATGTAGATGCCATTTCAGATGCTTTTTTTTAGATGATTGGCCTTATCTCTCTGGGGAGTGCAGTGATTGGCCGGGTCCCTCCCACTGAGCCCTGTGATTGGTCAAGTGCGCTGTCACTCACCCATACAGGCGGTGTCGGGCCTCCAGAGGACGGGCACCCCCTCCCTCTCGCAGGCTCGGCTGTAGGCGATGAAGGACTCGCAGTAACAGTTCTTATGGACCGGACACTCACACATGTCAGTCACACACGACCTACAGACAGCAGGACGATGAATGATTATAGATTTGATCGTAACTTGCCATAATTGAGGGGTAGGGAAGGTTGTCACGGTGGAGGAGGGAGTATAAGGTGTGTGCTCTTGTACTTCTAGTACTTCTACTACTTCTAGAAGTGGGAACTTAACCATTCGACTATCTCTGGACACTTGGTAGAATAATGACTATTTGCAACCTCAAGGCGTCTTCCAGTAGAAGAAAAATAGTCTGAAAGTGGAACAAAAATCACCATTCTCTGTGTTAACACCTGCAATAGTGGGACAGGAGTAGGCATTGCTCTGTTTTGGGGGATTGTGAGCCGAAAAAAAGACTTTGAGAACATCACTCATCTGACAGCAGAGTTACAACAGGTCGTGTGGTTCTTAGTCCGAAGGCTTTGCTCTCTACTCACCTGTAGAAAGGGGAGAAGTCGACCACGCGGTGGCACTTCTGAAACTCCCACGACTTGATCTTCTGGCACTCCCGGTGGGCGCGAAACTTGACCTTGACGCTGCCGGGGCACAGGAAGGAGGTGGGCCGGCGGGGCGGAGGCTGCTGGGAGCAAACCTCGTTGCCCTCGACGCGCCACGACTCGGCGAACTCGTCCACGTCGAACTTGAACTGTCCGTCGCCTCCCATGGTGTCGTCGCGCTTGTGGCCGTTGTAGTTGCCGCAAAGGCCGCAGAGTCGCCCGCGCAGGTGGGGGGCGGCCACCACCTCCACGAAGCTGTCGCCGTCCCACGTGATCTCCAGACCTGGACAGACGGGACAGGGGTTAAAGTTTACTTTTAATGCCTGGAGCTAATACCAAACAGGCAAACAGAGGGAACTACTTTTCTTTTGTTTTAAAGGTCAAAGATTGTGACCAGCGTTTAGATTTCATATGAACAAAAAAATTACACCCATGAATGCTATTAGATGATCTACAGTCCACTTCTGTACCAACGATACTTGGGGGTGATCTGAACCGTAGGGTGCTACACACATCACCACTGAAACCTTTGATCGACTAAGTAGGCTAATTTATGGATGTTTTCAGTTTAAATTGTGGTTAACTATAATGTCTCTGATATAACTTACAGACAATAAAATAACTAACTAATGCTGATCAAGTCTCCTACTCAAAATCGTCCTTTACATCACTTCAACTGCACCGTGGATGATTCATGTCTATACTATGCTTGTGCCAAATGTTGTAGCTTCATCAACATCAGCTCCTTGGCAAAGGTGGAGATTGACCATTTGAATACTAATCTAATAAAACAAAGTGAGTAATCCACTACGCTACAGTAATGGCGCTAATAGGCACAAATACTATATCGATTTTGAGTCAACATAATGATGGTAATAGGTGCGACTGTCAATTTAACATTATCCTTTAAAGCTGTACTAGGCAACTTTGCACTCTGGCGGCCCCAAGTGGCAGCAAGAAGTAATTATTTTAAAAATGTGAGTTTTTGAGGGATTTTAGGGAATTGTAAACTGCACACAGCACGCTCATGTTCACCAACCCAGCCAGTCTGTTATCAGTTTTACCAAAGGAAACCAAAGAGATGAGAGAGGAAAAGATCTAAGTTTTTCATTTGGGCAAAACAGGGCGAATCTATGGCATCTCATTTTGAGGAGATGGGACGGTCTTCTCTATTTCAGCCCCACCTTGTGATTTAGGCTGATAAGACGGCTGGATTTTTACATACAATTCTTGCCGAGTGCAGCTTTAAACTGAGGGCGGGGCCTCCACAGTGCGGTGAGCTGTGTGTTGTGCGCTGACCTGCTATGGTGGTGAGTTTGAGCAGGTATCCGTCCAGGTCGATGTGCACCCCGGGGCCGTGGTAGGGCAGGGCGATGCGGGTGCCGTTCCTCCGGACCGTCAGGTGCTGGTGGAGGCTGAGACTCAACGCTCCCAGCCTCAACTCGACTGACTGAGTCCAGGAGAAGGAGCGAGTCCGCCGGGCGTCGTTCTTCACCAGAACCTGGGAAGGTAAAGGAAAGAAAAGGTCAAGGTCACTCAAATTAGTTGTAGAAATGGAAGTGAATAAAGTTGAGATGAGTTGATTTCAGTTTAGTTCATTTTAGTTTAGTTATTTTTCACATATACATGATAGGAGAAAGCAAAAGAAAAGAAAGAAAAGAAAAAGAAAGGAAACTTATACATGTGTATATATTGTATATTTGTGCAGGCGAAAACCCAAAGAGGATAAGCCTCTTTCATTGCAAAAGAAAGAATGGAAAAATGAAAATGCAAAAGAAGTGGAAATTGGAGAGATCAACTCACAAATGGCGTGATAAACACAGAAACGCTTTGATTAACAGTTTTACAGTTTTGATCTGATAAAAAGATTCTGTCCCTCCTATCATTTACCACTACTGACATGTGATTTATCAGTCAGCAAACTGTAAACTACAGATGGTGGTTCGAGAGACTCGTAACCAGAATGCAGTGCGCCATGTAACAATTCAAATACTCTAAATTTCCTAAACTTAAACTCCCATCGTACCGTGAAGCTGGAGTCTGGGTTGTTGATGTTGTTCCCCGGGCCTCCAGAGGGGGCGCTGCCACAGTCGCGGGTCAGAATGTACTGGCAGGTTCCCTGGAAGTTAAAGGTTCGCCCATCGAAGGTGTTGTAGTGAGGGTCGCCAAAGACTGTACACACACCTGGCTCTGGAGGGGCGAGAGGCATAGAGAGAGAGAGAGAGAGAGAGACAGAGAGAAAATTGTAAATATGTGGTGAGAAAAGCGTGCAATATTAGCTGCAAAATGTTTTAACTGCTGTCACACATACAGGGAAATAAGCACCATCACTGAATGAAGAAACTTGACTAAATATCAACGAATGTAAAGAATCTGTCAATATCTCTAATTTCATAACTGTATCAAAATGAAACTTAATCGAAAGCAAACCTGAATAACATGCTGAGAAAATTAAGACCTTTAATGATGGTATTTAAGATATTTTAAGACTTTTTAAGGCCTCAAATTCAAAACTTTTTTCGGACTTTTCTAAAGACCCGCTGATCCCCCTGGAGAATATCCCACAATTCACTGCATGGAGGGATTTAAAGAGGAAGCGGAGGGTAAAGAATAACTTACTCACTTTCAGTGCAAACTGGACAGCAGCCGGTCCTGTTCAGGATCTTATTCTGTGAGACACAAACACACACAGGGTTAGATTAGAGAGGATGTTCACTGAGAAAAAACAGAGAAAACAGAGAGCAACTATGAAGAAATAAGAGAAACCTGTCTTCCTGAATTCAAAACAATAAAAAATGGCAATATATTCTGGGAGAAAAAAAAGTGTGCCTCCCTCTCTTTGAAATCTGTATGAGCCTGTCACAACACAAAGACACAGGGAAAACTAATAACTGAAAAAAATATGCATTTGTCTATTGTCTATTTAGTGATTGATCACAATGATATTATTGTTTTTTACAAGTACAGTACATAGACAAATGAATGTAGGCTAGAAGTCACTCAGTAGAGCTCAAACCTCCACCAACATTGAACAATTCTTCAACTAGATTCCTTTTTTTATTCTAAAATTGTACAGTTCTTGTTAAATGCCTTTTTCTAGTTCAAGAAGCAATATTTTAAGCATAAAACCAACACACTATATTAATACAAAGCTGCAGTTTTCGTAATGGTTTTACGCTTGTTTATCATTTGTTTTCTAGGTTTGATTTTTACGACAACAGCATGCGGACGCAGCAGAGCAGTTCTGACTAAAAAACAAAAATCACTCATCTGTCATTCAGACAGACGGGACTGAAATGAAACGAAAGGCAGAAACAGAAACAGGTTCGCGTTTTGACAAGTTCACAGTCAAACCAGGACAGCTACAAAAAGACACTGATACTTCAACTGTCTGTAACAGGAGACTCTGTGTGTGTGTGTGTGTGTGTGTGTGCGTGTGTGTGTGTGTGTGTGTGTACATAAAGGGGGATAGAGGGCATATGTTTCAACTTCCATCAGAAGTGCACATCAGAGGACTCTTTCACACACCTACTTTTTGTTGCCTCAGGGAAGCCCTTCACTCACACTCACACACACACACACACACACACACACACACACACACACCCCACCCGTCTCTCAACACATACAGACAGCCTACACACACTCAACACACACTCCAGTGTCCTAACCTCCACACAAAGGGCGCTCTTGCTTTGAAGAGGGCTGCCTTTTGAGAGAGACTGGGGAAACACACACACACACACACACACACACACTCACACACTCACACACACAGATTGGCTTTCAGGGGCCTAAATATAGGGAACCTCTTCTTCGCTGTCACTCAAACGTCACACAGACAAAAGGCGGTTCGGAGACACACTGTCTCCAGAGGGACACACACTCTGCCGACCTGCCGCTGACCGCAGTGTGACGGCATGGGAGCGGGTACGGTGTGTGTGTGTGTGTGTGTGTGTGTGTGTGTGTGTGTGTGCGTGTGTGTGTGTGGTTGGGAGGGTTTGGGGTGTGATGACCTCTGTGTAAGAGAGGTAAGTCACACTGATGGACGCATGTTATGATAACCTGGGACAGGTGTGTGTGTGTGTGTGTGTGTGTGTGTGTGTGAGAGCTTGATGGATGGAGGTAACGTTAATTTGTGACCTTACAATGGCCGCTTGTTGTGAAAGTGTATGACAGGTGTGTGTGTGTGTGTGTGTGTGTGTGTGTGTGTGTGTGTGTGTGACCAGATCATGAGCACTCGGTGGCTCTCTAGCAGGTTTGGGACAGACTGCTGGTTTCACCTCACTCCATGTGTATTCATGTGTGTGACGGTGAAAACCAGCAAATGCCAAATACGATCTTCGTTTATCAATATTTCCATCTGTATAAAATGTTTTAAGATGCTAAACCGGCAGGTAACGCTGTGTTCACGTCACGTCGGATTCATCGTAAATATGAGTTGCCAACTGTGAAAAAGTGTTCACGACGGCTCCTGGCAGAGGCGGGGACTCGAGTCACATGACAATTTTCACAAGTCACAGTTTTAATAGCTTGAGACTCGACTTGATGCATGAAGAGAATACATGAGACTTGACTTGGGTTCTGCTGACTTGGGACTTGACTCTGACTTGTACTTTGATGACTTGAAAAGGTTTCTAAAGTCTTGACTTGAGATCTTGTGTTTGTGTAAATGACTTAGATTGAAAGTGATGAGATTTGTTCCAGCAGACGACTGATTTTTTTTTTACGTTTGAAGCCTGTGCAGCGTTCCTCATCTGATCAACACTATCCAAATTTGATTTTAGCTGTCTAATTTTAGCTATCTACTACTAAGCTGCTGCAAAATATAGTTAAACCACAAGTTTAATTGGATGTAGTGGATGAAACACCGGGACAAACCCACTGCAGACCCCCTCCATCTGCCTGACCATAAACAACAGGTGAGGGCTTGTTGTAACGGCTGGAAGCGTGTGAACGCCGCCGCCGCCGACACCGGCTCTGACGGCGTGACGGACAGCGCCCGGCGGAATGCCAGGAATCCACTCCATCACCGGCCGGCCGACAGCCGACCCCGGGCCCCGGGACGATCCCCGGGCCCCGCCGTTTCTCAGAGCGTCTGACAGCTAACGCCACGCTTCGGCCGCCTGAGGCATCGCTAATTTCTTAAAACGCCGCCCCTGGCTCTGCCTTGTGGCGGTGTAGCCTCGCCGTTACAGACTGTCCCGTAAAGTGCTGGAAAAATGTCAGGTTTGATCCTGCTGAAGTGTCTTTGAGCAAGACACTGAACCCGCAGCTGCTTATTATCTGCAGGCAGGATGTAGAGGAGGTGAACCAGCTGATCCTCCTTTAAAAGCTTACATCAACATCATGGTAAGAAGTGTCAAACTGATGGAACTTATATGACGATTGGGTCTTTTAAAAGAAAAAAAAAAGAAAAATTCTCTGAAATTATTGTCATTTTTATTGCTGTCATTGTTCTTATTATTACTATTATCAATAGTACTTTATATGTTTTATATATCCCTGTGTGCTTAACTTGATTTCTAATGAAATTTGAATTTTCTGCATTTGTATGAAAATGTGCTATAAGAATAAACTCATTGATTGATTATTGATTTTTGTTCATACTGGTGTTTGTCTTATGATGACCACTGACTGGAGGTTAGGGTTTTTCATTTACATCATTTACATTTTTATTTACCACTATATCACTAAATGTCCTACATAGAAAAAAAGGTGGAAACAATGAGATTATCTTTTAATTATTTTTTGTTAAGTCAAAAGAGAATATGAGGATATCAAATAACCTCTTACAAAGTCAACAAATTACATTTTCAAAGATTTTCTGACAAGTGGTGTATCTGGGCACTAAAAGAAAAAGCCATTTAAAGCAGTTTTTTTCCCAGCTTCACACTCAGCTGTTCCTGCAGAGTTCAGTGTTTTGGTTTTGGAGTTTTCAGGTGAAACGGTTGAAATCGGGGGAATCGGTTATGGCCGCTCAGCCGGTAAATCAGGGGAAAGCCGTCGCTGCGAGGCGTCACGCGTGTGAAGTGAAAATGATGCAGTTAGTCACGGGCTGTAAAGAGTGAGCGTCGGACAGGAGAGAGAGAGGAAAACATGCAGCAGAGTGACAGAGACAGAGACTGGAGGGCTGGACCGGTGAAGAGCCGTGAAAATGGACAAATCTGGTGGCAAATTACATTTACAGTTTAAAGCTGCTACATGTGGGATTCTAACATCAATAAATCACGACTAAATTAATTTTGAGACAGTGCTGATGTGACATTAGTAATGTTACTGTAAACAAATGAGAAGCCTGTCAGCCTCCATCAGCCTCTACTCTGCATCCTCCATAGTTTCTCCACCTGGTGGATCTGGAGGGAAATCTGCTGGATCGCTTTACGGCACAAAACAGGAAGAGGTTCTGTTCTTCCAGAGCAAACGGAGCTAAAGCTGAAAGAGTTTCTGGCAGCAGATGGTGGAAGGAGGGAAAGGAAGATGGAGAAATCACTTCCAACGTGTTGATCCTCTTCAGGGAGGGGGAGGGGGGGGGACAGGAAGCAACGGGGCTTATGGGAAATGTAGTCTTAATGTGGAGAAACACTAGAACTGTGAGATAGAGGAGAACAATCGTCTCCACCATGCTCTCATTTATTTAAAAATAATTATACCAAGGTATCACTATTCATTTGACATGTGTTGATAGTTAAAAATGCTACATATAGCAGGTTAACAATCATGTAAATGAGAAGTGTTAGGGAATGAAACAAGAAATAAGTGTAAAGGAGAGAGGGGAATTTAGATTAAAGATAATAATAGACCAAGAAGAGACTTATTGGGTTTAGGTTTCAGTGGGAAGAGGATGATGTGAGGTATTTCTTTAAAAGAGGAGGAGGTTTATTTAATATATTATGGTGAATAATGTATTTTCACATTAGTTTCATATATGCTGTGGAGTCTATCTGTAAGCATGTTCTGCCAGCTTGCTTACATTTGAAGGACCATTTGAAATTTGTCATATGACTTATTGTGTCATATTGACAGTTATAGTGCTGCATGCCTCTTAGTAGATTCCAGTATGTCGTGTGCATGTGTGTGAGGCTGTGATTGGCCGGCGGGCCTGTCACTCACCGCGGGGCAGCTGCTGATTGGTACACAGTGTTTGGGCTGGCACTCGATGTTCCCTTTGACACAGGCACACAGGCTGCAGTTCACTGACGACCACATGTCCCCTTCCTGCAGGAGGAGACGGCACAACACACATCCATCACTCCATCACTCCATCATTCTATCACTCTATCACTCCATCTATCTATCTATCTATCTATCTATCTATCTACCCTCCATCCATTCAATCGTCCATCCATCTATTCATGTAAACAACCACCCATCCATCCATTCTTCTACCCATCCATCATTATCCACTCATCCATCATTATTATCCATCTATTTATCTATCAATATTTTCTTCCAGCTATCCATCTTTTCATCCATTCATCTATCCATTGATCCATCTTTTCATCCATGATTTTAATCCATCCATGATTTTAATCCATTTAATCCATTAATCCATCAATCTATCAATCAATCTTTTCATCCATCCATCATTATCAATTTATCTATCCCTCTATCAATATTTTCTTCCAGCTATCCATCTTTTCATCCATTCATCTATCCATTGATCCATCTTTTCATCCATGATTTTAATCCATCCATCCATCATAAACCATCCATCAATCCATCCATTTATCCAGCATTGATCAATCTTTTCATCCAGCCATCCATTTATCTATCCATCCATCCATTCATCCATCTTCCCATCCATTTATTTATCTAATCAATTGATCAATCTTTTCATCCATCCATCCATTTATCTATCCATCCATCCATTCATCCATCTTTCCATCCATTTATTTATCTAATCAATTGATCTATCTTTTCATCCTTCCATCCATTCATTCCAACCTGATCTCACACAAAAAGGTGAAATGAACACGACTTGTTGACACCAAATTACGTGTTGGTGGCATGTAAAATGTTAAAACTCTGTTTTCCCAGCATGAAACGGTTCCGTGAAGGAGACACGACTGTAAACAGGAAGTAGCATCACTATTGAAGCAGCGCAGTGGGAAGTCAGGGTGTTGTGGTCGGAAATAATGTGGTCGCATAATTTGTGTCCCCAGCAGGTTTGTGCTCATTTCACAACTTTTTATGAGATCATGTTGATTCATCCATCCATTCATTCATCCATCCATCCTTCTATCCATCCCTCCATCATTATATATTTGAAGTGACACGGTGCGACTCCTCAGTGTCTCTGGTTTCTCACCCTGTAGATCTTGTTCCTGACTCGGCAGTACTTCACCTCCTCCACCTTCACGTAGGACAGGCACTCCTCGCAGCACTGGTCGCCGTGGCAACTCCCCGGCCGCGAGCACCGCTTCTTGCACACCACCGTGGAATCCTGGGAAGGGAGGCGGAGGAGGAGCCGGCAGGGGAAGAGGGGGGTCAAAGGTCAACAGACTGATCAGATGAAGGTTTTTTATATCAGCTGTAGAGATGCAGAGATATCAGCAGCGGGGCCGGGTCAAATGTTTGGTGTTTGTTTTAATGTGTGTGGAGGGCCAGGTGGGTGGAGTTTACCACATCAAGTTGTTCATCACACTCTGGGTTTCCATCCAAATATTTTTAGGAGAATTATGATGTTTTCAATTAGAAAAGCTGAATGGAAACAACAAATTTTGATCAAATTTCCTCAGTGTTGCAAGTTGTATTCTCACTTGAGGTGGGAAAGATTTTTTAATGCAATAAATAGTGATGGAAATATTTTTTGTTGAATAAATAATGATGTAGCGGTGTTTGCAGCCCTGACATTGCAGAAATATCATATGTGCTGCCGCTCCAATGTTTACGTCCCTGTTGTGGTTGTATAGCTATTATATTATATTACCAAGTGCATTTCTTTGTTTTAATCTGCAGATAGCATGAAATATAACAAACGCTAGCTGACATTAAAGAGCGATAACAACTTACCCAACACTAATCAATACTAATCTTCTAATTCTTTAAAGACTCTGTTTTGCATGGATGTGGTGTTTCCTGTTTATTTGCTTCCACCCAGCTGATGGAAACACACCGAATTTGCATTATATGTTTTTTGCAGCATTTCAAAAATTTGCTTAAAATTTCCTTGACAGTTGGTTACAATCATAGCTACAGAAAAGTGTTCTTAATTAACTTTCAAATACATCTTGTCTACAGTTTCTGGCAGTCCTTGTTTTATCCTCCATGGTAAACACACCACAACCTTAAAAAGTCACGCAGTGTGACTGGAAAAACTGATCCAAGCCTCTCCAACAGTTTTAGCGCCGATGGTGGAGGAGGAGCGTTTGATACGCAGGCCGGTACCTTGCAGGTGCAGGTGGTGCAGTTGTCGTGTTTGAAGGAGGTGCCGTTCTCGTAGACCTCGCTGTGGAACAGACAGCTTCCTAAAGACAGATCAAACACCTTCCTCTGGCCTGGGGGGGGGAGAAAGAGGCTTGATTACTCAGAATAAAGAGAAATAAAAGAGAAGAGAACAAGAGAAACGCTGAGGAAGACCAAGGGCTGAAATGCGTACGCTGCTGTTGCTGCTGTGCAAATTAAAGACTGTCATAAATACAAAATACGTGACATTTTTCTATAGTTTGTTTTTTTGAGTCAGCACCCAATGAAGTTAAAGTTTTTGAGTCAAGCACACCTGTTCTCTCCACTCAAAATAAAGTCTAATTTGGTGACATTTTCTAGTTATTTAGCTCACACCCGTCCTCCAATTATAGTTGTGCTTCAGCCTTTACGGTAACAACAGGCAAACGGGGCGGGAGAGATGCAACTTTGCTCTAGGTAAGGGATGGAAACCCATGAGCCACGGGGGCTGAGAGTCTGCAGGGTTTCATTCCAACCAGACGCTGCAGCAGGGCCGCGTTCAGAGCTGTTAGCGTTTTGATACGGTGCAAAACGTTTTCCAGGTTGAATGTTATCTCCCAACAGTGTGAAACGTCTTACAACGACCGTCGAGGTGCGTTTGAGCCCGTTTGGTGGGTGTGTCGGGGGTGTAACCCTGAAGCAGCAGTGATGGATACAAACAGCTGATTGGAAACAGTCATCAGGCACCATGGCTTCACGATCACATTTATTCTACCAGTGCTTTGCCCGTTGTTTTGAGCGCAATTTGCAATATCCGACAGGCATTTAAACCTTCACTTTTAACTGGTTTGGAGAATTCTTCAAAGTGAACACAGCCGCTATAATAAAATAACAAATGCTTTGCAACAGGATGTTCAACTACACTTCTACATGTTGGGGCTTTTGAACGTGTCCCAGGTGATTTCACTGGTTAGTTCCTCCTCTCTGGTTGAAGTTGTGCTGATCAGTGAAATCGGCTGCTGTAGTCTTTGGTTGGAATGAAAACCTGCGGACTCACGCGGTCGCCCGTCCCGCTCGGCGATGCAAATTGAAGCGAAGAAGGATGATGTCACCCAAACCCAGTAATCATAATGGCTGTGACTATTTGGTTCTGCACCTTCCAGACTTCAAGAATTCCCCACAAACCCAGCTGCTGGAAGCCAAACCGTGCAGATGCGTCAGTGAGTGAACGTGTCGGGGGTTTACCGAGGCATCTGGGACAGCACTGCCCCGCCGGGGTGTGGCTGAGGTGGGCGGGGCAGGACAGCACAGGACACGCCTCCCTCACGCACAGAGTCCGCCCGCCCTGAGACAACAAAACAACAAAACAACAAAACAACAAAACAACAAAACACAGTTTAATAACCAGCAGTCAGCATGATGACAGAGCTTCATATAGTTCCTTTAAATTAACATAGAGGAAGGGAGATATATTTATTTATCAGAACATAACTATCTCTTTCAAATATTGAGGGAACATGCTGGACAAATCAGCCAGGAAAACCATTCCACCTGTGTGTGTGTGTGTGTGTGTGTGTGTGTGGGAGTGTGTGTGGGAGTGTGTGTTCCCCTATTAACGAGCCTTCAGGTTGCCTCCTCTAGGTGCCAATGCGTTAATGGCTGTGATGTGTTTATGGACGCTCGCCCCGGTGGTTTGTTTATGAAAGGGGGAGGGAGAGAGAGGGAAGGAGGAGGGATGGAGAGGGAAGGAGGAGGGATGGAGAGGGAAGAAGGAGGGAGAGAGAGGGAAGGAGGAGGGATGGAGAGGGAAGGAGGAGGGATGGAGGGGAAGAAGGAGGGAGAGAGAGGGAAGGAGGAGGGAGAGAGACACAGCGGGAAGGAAAAACGACATGGAGACAGAGAGGGAGGAATATGGGGGAAAGGAGGAAAAACCGAGGAAGAGCATGTTGTTCTAACCAACTGTGTGACTCCCAGGAGCCTCCAAGACCAACTGACAACACACACACACACACACACACACACACACACACACACACACACTGCGTTCACATCATGAGAAGCAGAAGAACAAGATGGCGTCTCGCTGTTGGAAGCGTTGACGTGTTCAACTCATTGGAACGCCACATCTAGCCCACAAATACTTTTAAATCAGCTGTAAACAAACTGCAGCAGATATCGCTCTCTTCTTGTAAGCAGAGCTGATTGTATTAGTGTGAATATAACTGATAATTTTGATTTTTACTTATTTTATCTATTATGAACTGCCAACATCGGTGGATTTGCTGCCATGTTTGCCGCCTGTCTGTGAAGTGGGAAATATCGGAGCCGACAAATTATTCCCGCATGTTCTAACTGTAATCACCACTAGGAGGCTGAAGTGAATGTTTTTCCCAGTCGGCAGCTCGTATTTACGATATGACATGAACGCAGCATGAGACCTGACCTTGGAAATGTAACTGACCACAAATCTAATTGGCTGAGATCCAGGAAGTGTGTGTTTGTGTGTCTCTCTTTCCTGTAGCGTACATTCCCAAGTGTGTCTGTGTACGAGTGTGTGTGTGTGTGTGTGTGTGTGTGTGTGTCACTCACAGTGCAGGTGCACCTGATGCAGGGTTTACCCTCTGGACTGAACTCCTCCTTCTCTTTGTACAGACGGCCCTCGAAGATGCAGCCTGGAGGAAGACAACACACATTACACACACATTATACACACACACACACACACACACGTTACATACACACACACAGTTCCTGCATGCAGACTAACAAATCACTCACTTTTTGTTTTGTTCATGTTTGTTTATACTCGTTACCCACACATACAGAATGTTCTCAGCTGTTTCCAAATGTTCTTATCCTGAGGAACTTAAAATGAATGCGACAGTAAAATAAGCTTGAAGACTTTTGTTCTAATCTAACATATCCGACAATTTATAATGTGCCAGCTGCTCTTACAGATCGCCCAATAGCACAAAATTAAGCCAAAAATTCTGCTACTTTCTAAAGGACAGCAGGTAACTGAAATCCTCGACTGACAAAATGATAAATTTTACAGACTGGAGCCTCGAGATTTTGGAGCTATTGAATGATGAACTTCAGGTAATGATTTTAAATTTCAAGAACACACCACTGTGCTGCAGTCTGTCACTCTGAAAGTGCTGAAGTTGCAGTTTTGTATGATGGGAGAGGCGGAGTGGGGATTTATTGGTTGGAATTTTTTATTTACGCCTACTGGTACGACATGAAGTAACCAATAAAACTACAGTAAAAAGGTAGCACTTTACATTACGGTACACAAATTACAGGGTAATTACTGTGTAATTACATAGAAATGATCAGGAGGTACGTGGTAATTTCTGGTAATAACGAGTAACTATTTGTAAATTCTAATGTGTAATTTCTCAGTTGAATGCCGGTAATTTCTGGTGATAACGAGCAATTATTAGCATGATAATTAATAATTAGTGTAGTAAGTTGTGCAATCATTACTGAATAATCACTATGTAATACTAAAATAAAGCACTAGATAACACCATGGGAAGTGTTCTGTATGACTCTGTAGTGAACATGGTGCACAGTGCAGCGATGTGCAGAGTGAGAACAGCAGAAGAAGAGTCGGACTCACTGGGGCAGGTGGGGCAGCACTTCTTCGGGTGGATCTTGGGGTTCTTGCAGTGGACGACACACTGCACCTCCGCCTCGGTGATGACACCTTCCTGTCACAACCAGGAAGTACACCGTGTCCTCAATTTGAAAACTTTTCTTGGAACAATTATCCTTCCTCCCTGGTTTCTCTGTTCCTCCCTCCTTGCCTCCGCCTTCCTTCTTTCCCTATCTGTCTCACTGCCTTCTCTCCTTCCTTCCCTCCTTCCTTTCCTCTTTGCCTACTCCCTTCCTTCCATCTTTCCTAGCTTCTTTCTTTCCTTCTGTCCCTCCTTCCTGCCTCCCTTCTTTCCTTAACTTCTTGCCTGCTCCCTTGCTTCCACCTCTCCTACCTTCCTCCCCTCACTTGTAACTTCCTCCCTTCTTCCTTCCTTCTTTCCTATTATTACATCTCTCTTTCCTTTGCTCCTCTTCCTGTTATATCCTTCTTCCCTCTTTTTTCCCTGCCCTTTTTCCCTCCATCCTCCTTTCTTCTCACATTCTTTCTTGCCTTTACCTCTCCCTCCTTTCATCCATCCATTCCTTCTTCCTTCCCCTTTCCTTTCCCCTCGCATCTTTCCTACCTTCCTTGCCTCCCTCTGTCCTTCCTTCCTTCCTTCCTGCCTTCCTTCCATATTTCCTTTCATCTCTCCTCCTTCCTACCTTCCCTCTCTCCTTCCTTTCTTTCCTGTCTTCCCTCTAGCCTTCGCTACTTTCTCCTTTCCATCCCTTCCTTCCTTCCTTCTTTCCTTCATCTCCCCTCCCTTCCTACCTTCTATCCTTCCTTCCCTCTCTCCTTCCTTTCTTTCCTTTCCGTCTTCCTTGCTTCCATCCACCCTTCTTTCTCCCCCTCCTTCCTTCCCTCCATCCTTCCCTCCTTCCTTCCATCCACCCCTCTTTCTTCCCTTCTTTTCCTTCCCTCCATCCTTCCATCCTTCTCTCCTTCCTTCCTTCCTTCCTTCCTTCCTTCCATCCTTCCTTCCTCCCTGTATCCTATCTCTACCTCTAACAATAGTTTGTGTCTTTAAGGTTTCCAGCTGACGTCAGAGCTGAAACAACAGTCGCTCGCTTCACTTCAGCTCCACTAACACCCGGCCGGGCTGCACCGACGATGCAAGTGGAGGATTACATGGGATGGGATGGGGGGATGGGGGTCAGGAACATGCCATTCTCAGTGTACACACACACACACACACACACACACACACACACACACACACACACACTGACCTGACAGCGTCTGGTAACACAGGGCTTGGTGGAGCTGGTCCACGATACTGAGCTGTTATACGACCTTCCATCTAACTGACAACCTGAGAGAGAGAGAGAGAGAGAGAGAGAGAGAGAGAGAGAGAGAGAGAGAGAGAGAGAGAGAGAGAGAGAGACAGACAGAGAGAGAGACAGAGAGAGAGAGAGAGAGAGGAGAAAGAGAGAGATGTTTGAATGTATAAACTTTTGTTTGTCAGTTTTTGAAAAATTTACATTTTCTATACTGATTTTTCTGACACCACTGTGTAATAACGTACATTCACACACTCATACTGACCATCTCTCTCTCTCTCTCTCTCTCTCTCTCTCTCTCTCACTCTCTCACACACACACACACACACAGATGCATAACAGTCTTGCAGTGAATAGCTGGTTTGATGAGAGCCTGTCAGCAACCCAACACCAGGTCTGACTGACAACTCAGCGCCCACCACCCCACCCCACACACACACACACACACACACACACCACCCTATATGACCACACACTGCCCCCCCCCTCCAATCCACTCAGCACTAAATTAATAGCCTATTCATTTCACCCCGTCCCATTTACAGTAAGTGGACTGAGATCAATGCTTAACATTCCATACAATGAAATCTAATCACACCTATTGATCTGCTTTCCTTACTGTAAACCAATACTATAGAGAGAGGATGGGGGGGGGGGGGGGGGTGGGGGGGGGGGGGGGTCTGTCCTCCAGATTTTAAGATTACACTAGATAAGATTAGATAGCAGGAGATCCTATAGGGACTCAAACCCTGAGCAGGCAGAGCTATATCAGAACAGAATAAATTCAGAATAGAATATAAAGGAGCAAAATTAACTATTTAATCTGTTTTGGATCCTTGTCTACTTTTTTTAACTCTTGTTGTCCATCTTATTGTTGTTATTTTACTTCCTCTCTTATTGTTTTTAGACATTCTTGGACTTTTGTAATTTTCTGAGGTTCGATGATTCTATTGGGAAAAAAAAAAAGTTTATCTCTGCTTCTAACGGGCTGATAATCTGCTTGTCATCCGCTTTAAGCAAAAGTGATGCTCTTAGCACTCTAACATAGGTGAATACACAGGTAATACACTGGAACAAGGCTGTTGTAGAGTAAATTGTTCCCAGTGAACTGATGTAGTTTGGCTGGAAGCAGCTGTAACTGTGAATGTGTGTATGAATTGAAACCGGACAGAAAGGAGAAACAGCGGCGTTTCCACGGCGCTGACACAGCGGGGTCCTAAATTTGGCGGCGGCGGCGGCTCGGACCACGAGTCGACCACACAATAGAAACTGACACGTGTTGCCGTGGCGACGCGGGGCTTTCCACAGCCGACACGAACCCGTTCCACCTCTCTTAACGAAGTGCCGTGCCGTAAAAAAACGCCGGACCGCAAAC